>NW_027034336.1:0-7826 GCF_034236695.1 Oncorhynchus nerka | reverse complement strand
TGTCACGAGTGGCGCTCGGCGGTCGTCATCACCGGCCTATTAGCTGCCACTGATTGTCTTTCCTCCCCCTCCTTGTATGTTTATTGGTAGCACCTGTTTAGGTATGATTAGTTTGTCTTTATTAGACAGCCGGCCCGCCTGGTTGTTGTGCGGGATTATTTCAGTGTAACCTTCGGCTCTGTTGTAGAGGTACGTGTTAGTGCCTGGTCGTGATTTTTCCGTTGTACATTTTCATTCCCTGTGTTTGGGGTCGTTACTATTGTGAGTACCCTGTGGTGCGTTGGTGCAATTAAAGACGCACAGCATTGCACTCTCTGTCTCCTGCGTCTGACTCCACACCCACGACACCCGCAGCATTACAGAATCCCGCACCTAAATCAAATTGAATGGAGTCAGCAGGAGCAGCAGCCAACCCTCTCCCATCGATGGAGGAACGGGTTCTCCACCACACCACCGTTCTCCATCGGATCGGATCCGCGATGGATCAAGTAATGGAGAGAATGGACCGATGGGAGAGGAGTGGTCTCCTCTCTCCACCTTCGGCACCCACGGCTCCGGACTCCCCATCACTCGACTCCAGCACCCTCCGTCTGACGCTACCGAGGGCTTATGATGGAGCGGCGTCGGGTTGCCAGGGGTTTCTGCTTCAGCTGGAGCTATACCTGGCCACCGTTAGACCCACTCCCTCAGGAGCGGAGAGGGTGAGTGTCCTCATCTCCTGCCTCACGGGTCGTGCTCTGGAGTGGGCGAACGCAGTCTGGAATGGCCCAGACTCAGCGCGGGAGCACTACCCAGAGTTTTCCCTCCGCTTCCGTGCCGTGTTTGATCACCCTCTAGACGGCCGAGCGGTGGGAGAACGACTTTTCATCTCAGGCAGGAGAGGAGGAGCGCCCAGGATTACGCGCTGGAGTTCCGGACCTTGGCAGCCGGATCTGGGTGGAACGACAGGGCCCTTATGGACCACTACAGGTGTAGTCTCCGAGAAGACGTCCGCCGGGAGTTAGCGTGTCGGGACACCACTCTGTCACTGGATCAGCTGATTGACATGTCCATTCGACTGGACAATCTGCTGGCTGCCCGCGGGCGTTCAGAGAGGGTCCTGTGCGTTCCACCACCCAGCCCCTCCGCTCCCATTCCGATGGAGTTGGGAGGGGCTGCGCCGAGGTACCGGAGGAGGAGGCCTTCCCTGCACCAACTGTGGTCGGAGAGGACACACGTCTGATCGGTGCTGGGGGGGTCCATCTGGGAGTAGAGATGGCAGGCGGAACGCTTCTCGATCATCCCAGGTGAGTCTGCATCAAACTCACCCAGAACCCCCTGTTGGCCACATGTTTGTCTTAACCTTTTTTCTTCACTTTTTTCCCTCTTCCCAGCATAGGGCGCTAGTCGATTCAGGCGCAGCTGGGAACTTTATGGATCGCGGACTCGCCCTTAAGTTAGGGGTTCCGCTGGTGCCGATAGATTCTCCTTTCCCCGTGCACTCCCTAGATAGCCGGCCATTAGGGTCAGGGATGGTCAGGAGACCACGGTCCCACTGGACATGGTGGCGCTTGGGGAATCATAGGGAGCGTATCAGTTTTTTTATTATTGATTCGCCTGCGTTTCCAGTGGTGCTGGGGACTCCCTGGCTGGCCCGGCACAATCCTAAAATTTAGTGGAAACAGGGGCTTCTCCAGGGGTGGTCAGAGGAGTGTTCTGGAAGGTGTTTGGGAGTTTCCATCGGTGCTACGTCGGTGGAGAGTCCAGACCAGGGTTCCACGGTGTGCATTCCCCCCGAGTATGCCGATTTGGCAATCGCTTTCAGTAAAGTGAAAGCGACTAAATTACCACCTTATCGACCGGGAAGGGATTGTAGATCTCCAGGTAGACGCTGCGCTTCCCAAGAGTCACGTGTACCCGCTGTCCCAGGAGGAGACGTTGGCCATGGAGACATGTCACGGAGTCGCTGGGACAGGGAGTACATTCGGCACTCCATTTCACCCGTCTCCTCGAGTTTCTTTTTTGTGAGGAAAAGGAGGGAGGTTTGCGTCCGTGTATTGATTATAGAGGTCTAAACGCCATCA
Source organism: Oncorhynchus nerka (assembly GCF_034236695.1). NCBI lineage: Eukaryota > Metazoa > Chordata > Actinopteri > Salmoniformes > Salmonidae > Oncorhynchus > Oncorhynchus nerka. Next base: position 5,763 of record NW_027034336.1, on the reverse strand, counting down.
CAGTGGGGTATAGTTACCCTCTACCTCTCATCGCTACGGCGGTGGAATCATTCCACGGAGCGCAGTTCTTCACAAAACTGGATCTCAGGAGCGCGTATAGTCTGGTGCGTATTCTGAAGGGAGACGTGTGGAAAACCGCATTTAGTACCACATCAGGCCACTATGAGTACCTCGTCATGCCGTATGGGTTAAAAAATGCTCCAGCCGTTTTTCAATCCTTTGTAGACGAGATTCTCAGGGACCTGTGCGGGCAGGGAGTGGTTGTTTATATCGATGACATTCTGATCTACTCGGCCACTTACACCGCGCATGTGTCTCTGGTGCGCAAGGTGCTTGGTAGACTGCTGGAGCATGACCTATACGTCAAGGCTGAGAAATGCGTGTTCTCTAAACGAGCCGTCTCTTTTCTGGGATATCGCATTTCCACCCGGGGGGTAGTGATGGAGGGCGACCGCATTAGGGCCGTGCGTAATTGGCCGACTCCAACCACGGTAAAGGAGGTGCAGCGGTTTTTGGGTTTTGCCAACTACTACCGGAGGTTTATCCGGGGTTTTGGCCAGATAGCGGCTCCCATTACCTCACTGCTGAAGGGGGGCCCGGTGCGGTCGCAGTGGTCAGCAGAGGCGAACGGAGCGTTCAACAAGTTGAAGGCGCTGTTCACTGATGCGCCCGTGTTGGCGCATCCGGACCCCTCTCTAGCATTCATAGTGGAGGTGGACACGTCCGAGGCTGGGGTGGGTGCCGTGCTATCGCAGCGCTCGGGTACGCCACCAAAACTCCGCCCCTGCGCTTTCTTCTCAAGGAAGCTCAGCCCAGCGGAGCGTAACTATGATGTGGGGGACCGGGAGTTGCTAGCGGTGGTTAGAGCTCTGAAGGTGTGGAGACACTGGCTTGAGGGGGCTAAGCACCCTTTTCTCATCTGGACCGACCACCAGAACCTGGAGTATATTCGGGCAGCTAGGAGACTTAACCCACGTCAGGCAAGGTGGGCCATATTCTTCACCCGGTTCCGGTTTGCTTTGTCTTATAGACCGGGCTCCCAGAACGTAAAGGCTGACGCACTGTCCCGCCTTTACGACACGGAGGATGGGTCCACCGAACCTGCTCCCATCCTTCCCGCCTCAAAGCTGGTAGCACCAGTGGTATGGGAGGTGGACTCGGATATCGAGCGGGCGTTACGGGCTGAACCCGCTCCTCCTCAGTGTCCAGCGGGGCGAAGGTACGTGCCGCTTGGTGTTCGGGACAAGCTGATTCGGTGGGCTCATGTCCTACCCTCCTCGGGTCACCCTGGGGTGACGAGGACAGTGGGGAGCCTTCAGGGGAGGTATTGGTGGCCTACTTTGGCTAAGGACGTTAAGGGTTATGTCTCCTCCTGTTCAGTGTGCGCTCAGAGTAAGGCTCCTAGGCACCTTCCTAGAGGAAGTTACAACCCCTCCCCGTTCCATAGCGGCCATGGTCACATCTGTCCATAGATTTCCTGACCGATCTTCCGCCGTCTCAGGGGAACACCACGGTTCTTGTGATTGTGGATCGGTTCTCTAAGTCCTGCCGTCTCCTCCCGTTGCCCGGTATCCCTACAGCCCTACAGACTGCGGAGGCGTTATTCACCCATGTCTTTCGGCACTACGGGGTGCCGGAGGACATCGTTTCTGATCGGGGCCCCCAATTCACGTCTCGGGTATGGAGGGCGTTCATGGAACGCTTGGGGGTCTCTGTCAGCCTGACCTCCGGTTATCACCCAGAGAGTAATGGGCAGGTGGAGAGAGTGAACCAGGAGGTGGGTAGGTTTCTGCGGTCGTATTGCCAGGATCGGCCAGGGGAGTGGGCACGCTACATTCCCTGGGCTGAAATGGCTCAGAACTCACTACGCCACTCCTCTACTAACGTGTCCCCTTTTCAGTGTGTGTTGGGGTACCAGCCGGTCCTGGCACCATGGCATCCGAGCCAGACCGAGGCTCCTGCGGTGGAGGAATGGGTACAGCGCTCCAAGGAGACCTGGAGGGCCGTCCAGGAATCTCTACAACAAGCGAGTGGACGGCAGAAGAGGAGTGCTGACCGCCACCGCAGTGAGGCCCCCGTGTTTGTACCGGGGGACAGGGTCTGGCTCTCGACCCGAAACCTACCTCTCCGCTTGCCCTGCCGGAAGCTGGGTCCGCAGTGTGTAGGGCCCTTTAAAGTCCTGAGGAGGATAAACGAGGTGTGTTATCGATTACAACTCCCTTCCTATTATCGTATTAACCCCTCGTTTCATGTGTCTCTCCTCAGGCCGGTGGTAGCTGGTCCCCTGCACGACAGTGAGGTGCTGGAGGTCCCTCCCCCCCCCTCTGGACATCGAGGGGTCCCCGGCGTACACGATCCGGGCCATTCTGGACTCAAGACGCCGGGTGAGGGGCCTGCAGTACCTCGTGGACTGGGAGGGGTACGGCCCGGAGGAGAGGTGCTGGGTACCGGTGGGGGACATCTTGGATCCATCCATGTTGAGGGATTTCCATCGCCTCCATCCGGATCGCCCTGCACCTCGTCCTCCGGGGCGACCTCGAGGCCGGTGTCGGGCGCTGCGGGAGCCGCGCGTCAGGGGGAGTACTGTCACGAGTGGCGCTCGGCGGTCGTCATCACCGGCCTATTAGCTGCCACTGATTGTCTTTCCTCCCCCTCCTTGTATGTTTATTGGTAGCACCTGTTTAGGTATGATTAGTTTGTCTTTATTAGACAGCCGGCCCGCCTGGTTGTTGTGCGGGATTATTTCAGTGTAACCTTCGGCTCTGTTGTAGAGGTACGTGTTAGTGCCTGGTCGTGATTTTTCCGTTGTACATTTTCATTCCCTGTGTTTGGGGTCGTTACTATTGTGAGTACCCTATGGTGCGTTGGTGCAATTAAAGACGCACAGCATTGCACTCTCTGTCTCCTGCGTCTGACTCCACACCCACGACACCCGCAGCATTACATTAATATAGAAGTGTTAAGAATCAATGGCTATATTTAATTAATTTGAAACTAAAACAATAGATGTGCCAATCCATGGTTGTCTATTTAACTAATATCATACCCCCCAAAAATTAGGGGAGGTTAGCACGCTTTTTAGGAGTATGATATTTGTATCAAACTTTCTCACTCATCATTATTCACAATTCATTCAGAATTACCTGTCACGCCTTGGTCATAATGTTTTGTGTTTTCGTTATATATTTTGGTCAGGCCAGGGTGTGACATGGGTTATGTGTTGTGTTCGTATTGGGGTTTTATAGCATTGGGACGGTGGGAATGATTAGGGTGTGTCTAGTTAGGCTTGGTTGCCTGAGGCGGTTCTCAATCAGTCAGGGTGATTCTCGTTGTCCTATCAAACTGCTTTAGTAAATTGACTTCACTTTGTATTTCGTAAGACGTTCTGCCCTGTGTAGTGTTCACCAGATAGCTGCAACAGTAAGTTTCACATTCCGTTTGTTTTGTTTATTCAGTTATTTCATGTATCGTCATTTTCTTAATTAAAGTCATGAGTAACCACCACGCTGCATTTCGGTCCGACTCTCTTTCTACAAACGAAGAACGCCGTTACATTACCTAGATGATGGTAGCATCCACATGAATGTAGACTCTTAGAAACATATTCATTCAATTACAACAAAAAGTGACTCTAATTACACAATACATTATTTACCACTAATTTCTTTATTGGTCACAGAATATTCTGAAAAAACAACCAAAATAAACAGAAAATAACCAACAATTTGGTAGTCATGGTCATGTAATACTGCATGGGACCAACTAATAAACCATGTACTTCTTTTAATAAACATATAAGTGAATTTGTTAACACCGCCTTTTTAATGGGTCCTCAATACACTGTAATTACCCTGTAACAAGTATTGTAGTTGACAATACTCCTGCTCCGTGGCTCAGCAGGCTCATTGCGAGCTCACAGAACAGGGCTCCCGGGCAGCCGAGCGGAAATGGAGGCTTCATGCCTCCTGCGGACCTGGCATCCTTTTCCTCCCTCCTCTCTACATTTTCCTCTTCTGTCTCTGCTGCTAAAGCCACTTTCTACCACTCTAAATTCCAAGCATCTGCCTCTAACCCTTGGAAGCTCTTTGCCACCTTCTCCTCCACTCCTGAATCCTCCTCCCCCCTCCTCCTCTCTGCAGATGACTTTCGTCAACCATTTTGAAAAGAAGGTCGACGACATCCGATCCCCGTTTGCTAAGTCAAACGACACCGCTGGTTCTGCTCACACTGCCCTACCCTGTGCTCTGACCTCTTTCTCCCCTCTCTCTCCAGATGAAATCTCCCGTCTTACATGACGGCCGACCGCCCAACAACCTGCCCGCTTGACCCTATTCCCTCCTCTCTTCTCAGACCATTCCGGAGACCTTCTCCCTTACCTCACCTCGCTCATCAACTCATCCCTGACCCATGGCTCTCCCTTCTGTCTTCAAGAGAGCGAGAGTTGCACCTTCTGAAAAAACCTACACTCGATCCCTCCGATGTCAACAACTACAGACCAGTATCCCTTCTTTCTTTTCTCTCCAAAACTCTTGAACGTGCTGTCCTTGGCCAGCTCTCCCGCTATCTCTCTCAGAATGACCTTCTTGATCCAAATCAGTCAGGTTTCAAGACTAGTCATTCAACTGAGACTGTTCTTCTCTGTATCACGGAGGCCCTCCATCGCTAAAGCTAACTCTCTCTCCTCTGCTCTCTCATCCTTCTAGACCTATCGCTGCCTTCGATTGTGAACCATCAGATCTTCCTCTCCACCTCTCCGAAAGTTGGGCATCTCCGGCGCGGCCCACGCTTGGATTAAGTCCTACCTGACAGGTCGCTCCTACCAGGTGGCGTGGCGAGTATCTGTCTCCTCACCACGTGCTCTCACCACTGGTGTCCCCCAGGGCTCTGTTCTAGGCCCTCTCCTATTCTCGCTATACACCAAGTCACTTGGCTCTGTCATAACCTCACATGGTCTCTCCTATCATTGCTATGCAGGCGACACACAATTAATCTTCTCCTTTCCCCCTTCTGACCAGGTGGCGAAAACGCATCTCTGCATGTCTGGCAAACATATCAGTGTGGATGACGGATCACCACCTCAAGCTGAACCTCGGCAAGACGGAGCTGCTCTTCCTCCCGGGAAGGACTGCCCATTCCATGATCTCGCCATCATGGTTGACAACTCCATTGTGTCCTCCTCCCAGAGCGCTAAGAACCTTGGCGTGATCCTGGACAACACCCTGTCGTTCTCAAATAACATCAAGGCGGTGGCCCGTTCTTGTAGGTTCATGCTCTACAACATCCGCAGAGTACGACCCTGCCTCACACAGGAAGCGGCGCAGGTCCTCATCCAGGCACTTGTCATCTCCGTCTGGATTACTGCACATTGCACCGCTGTTGGCTGGGCTCCCTGCCTGTGCCATTAAGCCCCTACAACTCATCCAGAACGCCGCAGCCCGTCTGGTGTTCAGCCTTCCCAAGTTCTCTCCACGTCACCCCCGCTCCTCCGCTCCTCCACTGGCTTCAGTTGAAGCTCGCATCCGCTACAAGACCATGGTGCTTGCCTACGGAGCTGTGAGGGAGCGGCACCTCAGTACCTCCAGGCTCTGATCAGGCCCTACACCCAAACAAGGGCACTGCGTTCATCCACCTCTGGCCTGCTCGCCTCCCTACCACTGAGGAAGTACAGTTCCCGCTCAGCCCAGTCAAAACTGTTCGCTGCTCTGGCCCCCAATGGTGGAACAAACTCCCTCACGACGCCAGGACAGCGAGTCAATCACCACC
>NW_027034335.1:0-7823 GCF_034236695.1 Oncorhynchus nerka | reverse complement strand
GATATTGATTGTGGAATGATTGATATTGATTGTGGAATGATTGATATTGATCGTGGAATGATGATTGATATTGATCGTGGAATGATGAGTGATATTGATTGTGGAATGATGAGTGATATTGATCGTGGAATGATGATTGATATTGATCGTGGAATGAGGATTGATATTGATCGTGGAATGATGATTGATATTGATCGTGGAATGATGATTGATATTGATCGTGGAATGATGATTGATATTGATCGTGGAATGATGATTGATATTGATCGTGGAATGATGATTGATATTGATCGTGGAATGATGATTGATATTGATCGTGGAATGATTGATATTGATCGTGGAATGATGATTGATATTGATCGTGGAATGATGATTGATATTGATCGTGGAATGATTGATATTGATCGTGGAATGATGATTGATATTGATTGTGGAATGATTTATATTGATCGTGGAATGATTGATATTGATTGTGGAATGATTGATATTGATTGTGGAATGATTGATATTGATTGTGGAATGATGATTGATATTGATCGTGGAATGAGGATTGATATTGATTGTGGAATGATTGATATTGATCGTGGAATGATTGATATTGATCGTGGAATGATGATTGATATTGATTGTGGAATGATTTATATTGATTGTGGAATGATTGATATTGATCGTGGAATGATGAGTGATATTGATCGTGGAATGAGTGATATTGATTGTGGAATGATTTATATTGATTGTGGAATGATTGATATTGATCGTGGAATGATGAGTGATAGTGATCGTGGAATGAGTGATATTGATTGTGGAATGATTGATATTGATCGTGGAATGATGATTGATATTGATTGTGGAATGATTTATATTGATTGTGGAATGATTGATATTGATCGTGGAATGATGATTGATATTGATTGTGGAATGAGTGATATTGATTGTGGAATGAGTGATATTGATTGTGGAATGATGAGTGATATTGATCGTGGAATGAGTGATATTGATTGTGGAATGATTTATATTGATTGTGGAATGATTGATATTGATCGTGGAATGATGATTGATATTGATTGTGGAATGAGTGATATTGATTGTGGAATGATGAGTGATATTGATTGTGGAATGATGAGTGATATTGATCGTGGAATGATGAGTGATATTGATTGTGGGATGAGTGATATTGATCGTGGAATGATGAGTGATATTGATTGTGGAATGAGTGATATTGATCGTGGAATGATGATTGATATTGATTGTGGAATGATTTATATTGATTGTGGAATGATTGATATTGATTGTGGAATGATGATTGATATTGATTGTGGAATGATGATTGATATTGATCGTGGAATGATGATTGATATTGATTGTGGAATGATGATTGATATTGATCGTGGAATGATGATTGATATTGATTGTGGAATGATGATTGATATTGATCGTGGAATGATTGATATTGATTGTGGAATGATGATTGATATTGATTGTGGAATGATGATTGATATTGATCGTGGAATGATGATTGATATTGATTGTGGAATGATGATTGATATTGATCGTGGAATGATGATTGATATTGATCGTGGAATGATGATTGATATTGATTGTGGAATGATTTATATTGATTGTGGAATGATTTATATTGATCGTGGAATGATTGATATTGATTGTGGAATGATGATTGATATTGATTGTGGAATGATGATTGATATTGATTGTGGAATGATGATTGATATTGATCGTGGAATGATGATTGATATTGATCGTGGAATGATGAGTGATATTGATTGTGGAATGATGATTGATATTGATCGTGGAATGATGATTGATATTGATTGTGGAATGATGATTGATATTGATCGTGGAATGATGATTGATATTGATTGTGGAATGATTTATATTGATTGTGGAATGATTGATATTGATTGTGGAATGATTGATATTGATTGTGGAATGATTGATATTGATCGTGGAATGATTGATATTGATCGTGGAATGATGATTGATATTGATTGTGGAATGATTGATATTGATTGTGGAATGATTGATATTGATCGTGGAATGATGATTGATATTGATCGTGGAATGATGAGTGATATTGATTGTGGAATGATGATTGATATTGATCGTGGAATGATGATTGATATTGATTGTGGAATGATTGATATTGATCGTGGAATGATTGATATTGATTGTGGAATGATTTATATTGATTGTGGAATGAGTGATATTGATTGTGGAATGATGAGTGATATTGATTGTGGAATGAGTGATATTGATTGTGGAATGATGAGTGATATTGATCGTGGAATGATGATTGATATTGATTGTGGAATGATTTATATTGATTGTGGAATGATTGATATTGATCGTGGAATGATTGATATTGATTGTGGAATGATGATTGATATTGATCGTGGAATGATGATTGATATTGATTGTGTAATAATGATTGATATTGATTGTGGAATGATGATTGATATTGATTGTGTAATAATGATTGATATTGATTGTGGAATGATGATTGATATTGATCGTGGAATGATGATTGATATTGATCGTGGAATGATGATTGATATTGATCGTGGAATGATGATTGATATTGATCGTGGAATGATTGATATTGATCGTGGAATGATGATTGATATTGATCGTGGAATGATGATTGATATTGATCGTGGAATGATTGATATTGATCGTGGAATGATGATTGATATTGATTGTGGAATGATTTATATTGATCGTGGAATGATTTATATTGATTGTGGAATGATTGATATTGATTGTGGAATGATTGATATTGATTGTGGAATGATTGATATTGATTGTGGAATGATGATTGATATTGATCGTGGAATGAGGATTGATATTGATTGTGGAATGATTGATATTGATCGTGGAATGATTGATATTGATCGTGGAATGATGATTGATATTGATTGTGGAATGATTTATATTGATTGTGGAATGATTGATATTGATCGTGGAATGATGAGTGATATTGATCGTGGAATGAGTGATATTGATTGTGGAATGATTTATATTGATTGTGGAATGATTGATATTGATCGTGGAATGATGAGTGATATTGATCGTGGAATGAGTGATATTGATTGTGGAATGATTGATATTGATCGTGGAATGATGATTGATATTGATTGTGGAATGATTTATATTGATTGTGGAATGATTGATATTGATCGTGGAATGATGATTGATATTGATTGTGGAATGAGTGATATTGATTGTGGAATGAGTGATATTGATTGTGGAATGATGAGTGATATTGATCGTGGAATGAGTGATATTGATTGTGGAATGATTTATATTGATTGTGGAATGATTGATATTGATCGTGGAATGATGATTGATATTGATTGTGGAATGAGTGATATTGATTGTGGAATGATGAGTGATATTGATTGTGGAATGATGAGTGATATTGATCGTGGAATGATGAGTGATATTGATTGTGGAATGAGTGATATTGATCGTGGAATGATGAGTGATATTGATTGTGGAATGAGTGATATTGATCGTGGAATGATGATTGATATTGATTGTGGAATGATTTATATTGATTGTGGAATGATTGATATTGATTGTGGAATGATGATTGATATTGATTGTGGAATGATGATTGATATTGATCGTGGAATGATGATTGATATTGATTGTGGAATGATGATTGATATTGATCGTGGAATGATGATTGATATTGATTGTGGAATGATGATTGATATTGATCGTGGAATGATTGATATTGATTGTGGAATGATGATTGATATTGATTGTGGAATGATGATTGATATTGATCGTGGAATGATGATTGATATTGATTGTGGAATGATGATTGATATTGATCGTGGAATGATGATTGATATTGATCGTGGAATGATGATTGATATTGATTGTGGAATGATTTATATTGATTGTGGAATGATTTATATTGATCGTGGAATGATTGATATTGATTGTGGAATGATGATTGATATTGATTGTGGAATGATGATTGATATTGATTGTGGAATGATGATTGATATTGATCGTGGAATGATGATTGATATTGATCGTGGAATGATGAGTGATATTGATTGTGGAATGATGATTGATATTGATCGTGGAATGATGATTGATATTGATTGTGGAATGATGATTGATATTGATCGTGGAATGATGATTGATATTGATTGTGGAATGATTTATATTGATTGTGGAATGATTGATATTGATTGTGGAATGATTGATATTGATTGTGGAATGATTGATATTGATCGTGGAATGATTGATATTGATCGTGGAATGATGATTGATATTGATTGTGGAATGATTGATATTGATTGTGGAATGATTGATATTGATCGTGGAATGATGATTGATATTGATCGTGGAATGATGAGTGATATTGATTGTGGAATGATGATTGATATTGATCGTGGAATGATGATTGATATTGATTGTGGAATGATTGATATTGATCGTGGAATGATTGATATTGATTGTGGAATGATTTATATTGATTGTGGAATGAGTGATATTGATTGTGGAATGATGAGTGATATTGATTGTGGAATGAGTGATATTGATTGTGGAATGATGAGTGATATTGATCGTGGAATGATGATTGATATTGATTGTGGAATGATTTATATTGATTGTGGAATGATTGATATTAATCGTGGAATGATTGATATTGATTGTGGAATGATGATTGATATTGATCGTGGAATGATGATTGATATTGATTGTGTAATAATGATTGATATTGATTGTGGAATGATGATTGATATTGATTGTGTAATAATGATTGATATTGATTGTGGAATGATGATTGATATTGATCGTGGAATGATGATTGATATTGATCGTGGAATGATGATTGATATTGATCGTGGAATGATGATTGATATTGATCGTGGAATGATGATTGATATTGATCGTGGAATGATTGATATTGATCGTGGAATGATGATTGATATTGATCGTGGAATGATGATTGATATTGATCGTGGAATGATTGATATTGATCGTGGAATGATGATTGATATTGATTGTGGAATGATTTATATTGATCGTGGAATGATTTATATTGATTGTGGAATGATTGATATTGATTGTGGAATGATTGATATTGATTGTGGAATGATTGATATTGATTGTGGAATGATGATTGATATTGATCGTGGAATGAGGATTGATATTGATTGTGGAATGATTGATATTGATCGTGGAATGATTGATATTGATCGTGGAATGATGATTGATATTGATTGTGGAATGATTTATATTGATTGTGGAATGATTGATATTGATCGTGGAATGATGAGTGATATTGATCGTGGAATGAGTGATATTGATTGTGGAATGATTTATATTGATTGTGGAATGATTGATATTGATCGTGGAATGATGAGTGATATTGATCGTGGAATGAGTGATATTGATTGTGGAATGATTGATATTGATCGTGGAATGATGATTGATATTGATTGTGGAATGATTTATATTGATTGTGGAATGATTGATATTGATCGTGGAATGATGATTGATATTGATTGTGGAATGAGTGATATTGATTGTGGAATGAGTGATATTGATTGTGGAATGATGAGTGATATTGATCGTGGAATGAGTGATATTGATTGTGGAATGATTTATATTGATTGTGGAATGATTGATATTGATCGTGGAATGATGATTGATATTGATTGTGGAATGAGTGATATTGATTGTGGAATGATGAGTGATATTGATTGTGGAATGATGAGTGATATTGATCGTGGAATGATGAGTGATATTGATTGTGGAATGAGTGATATTGATCGTGGAATGATGAGTGATATTGATTGTGGAATGAGTGATATTGATCGTGGAATGATGATTGATATTGATTGTGGAATGATGATTGATATTGATCGTGGAATGATGATTGATATTGATTGTGGAATGATGATTGATATTGATCGTGGAATGATGATTGATATTGATTGTGGAATGATGATTGATATTGATCGTGGAATGATTGATATTGATTGTGGAATGATGATTGATATTGATTGTGGAATGATGATTGATATTGATCGTGGAATGATGATTGATATTGATTGTGGAATGATGATTGATATTGATCGTGGAATGATGATTGATATTGATCGTGGAATGATGATTGATATTGATTGTGGAATGATTTATATTGATTGTGGAATGATTTATATTGATCGTGGAATGATTGATATTGATTGTGGAATGATGATTGATATTGATTGTGGAATGATGATTGATATTGATTGTGGAATGATGATTGATATTGATTGTGGAATGATTGATATTGATCGTGGAATGATGATGATATTGATTGTGGAATGATTGATATTGATTGTGGAATGATTGATATTGATCGTGGAATGATGATTGATATTGATCGTGGAATGATGAGTGATATTGATTGTGGAATGATGATTGATATTGATCGTGGAATGATGATTGATATTGATTGTGGAATGATGATTGATATTGATCGTGGAATGATGATTGATATTGATTGTGGAATGATTTATATTGATTGTGGAATGATTGATATTGATTGTGGAATGATTGATATTGATTGTGGAATGATTGATATTGATCGTGGAATGATTGATATTGATCGTGGAATGATTGATATTGATCGTGGAATGATGATTGATATTGATCGTGGAATGATGATTGATATTGATTGTGGAATGATTTATATTGATTGTGGAATGATTGATATTGATTGTGGAATGATGATTGATATTGATTGTGGAATGATTGATATTGATTGTGGAATGATTGATATTGATCGTGGAATGATTGATATTGATCGTGGAATGATGATTGATATTGATTGTGGAATGATTGATATTGATTGTGGAATGATTGATATTGATCGTGGAATGATGATTGATATTGATCGTGGAATGATGAGTGATATTGATTGTGGAATGATGATTGATATTGATCGTGGAATGATGATTGATATTGATTGTGGAATGATTGATATTGATCGTGGAATGATGATTGATATTGATTGTGGAATGATGATTGATATTGATTGTGGAATGAGTGATATTGATTGTGGAATGATGAGTGATATTGATTGTGGAATGATGATGATATTGATTGTGGAATGATGAGTGATATTGATCGTGGAATGATGATTGATATTGATTGTGGAATGATTTATATTGATTGTGGAATGATTGATATTGATCGTGGAATGATTGATATTGATTGTGGAATGATGATTGATATTGATCGTGGAATGATGATTGATATTGATTGTGGAATGATTGATATTGATCGTGGAATGATTGATATTGATTGTGGAATGATTTATATTGATTGTGGAATGATTGATATTGATCGTGGAATGATGATTGATATTGATCGTGGAATGATGAGTGATATTGATTGTGGAATGATGATTGATATTGATCGTGGAATGATGATTGATATTGATTGTGGAATGATTGATATTGATCGTGGAATGATTGATATTGATTGTGGAATGATTTATATTGATTGTGGAATGAGTGATATTGATTGTGGAATGATGAGTGATATTGATTGTGGAATGAGTGATATTGATTGTGGAATGATGAGTGATATTGATCGTGGAATGATGATTGATATTGATTGTGGAATGATGAGTGATATTGATTGTGGAATGATGATTGATATTGATTGTGGAATGATGATTGATATTGATTGTGTAATGATGATTGATATTGATCGTGTAATAATGATTGATATTGATCGTGGAATGATGATTGATATTGATCGTGTAATAATGATTGATATTGATC
>NW_027034334.1:0-7817 GCF_034236695.1 Oncorhynchus nerka | reverse complement strand
AACAGTGAAATGTTTACTTACAGGCCCTTCCCAACAATGCAGAGAGAAATAACAGTGAAATGCTTACTCACAAGCCCCTAACCAACAATGCAGAGAGATAATAACAGTGAAATGCTTACTTACAAGCCCCTAACCAACAATGCAGTTTCAAAAATAAAATTGGGGGCAATGTAAGTAGTCTGAATAGCCATTTGATCAGATGTTCAGAGTCTTATGGCTTGGGGTAGAAGCTGTTGAGAAGCCTCTTGGACCTAGACCTGGTGCTCCGGTACCTGCTTGCCATGCGGAAGCAGAGAGAACAGTCTATGACTAGGTGGCTGGAGTCTTTGACAATTATATAATAGGTTATATACTGTGTTGTGTGGTTTGTATTTGAAGTGTAGATTAATAATGTCTTACATGCGCCACTTCTTGAACTCGCAGCTGACATCCCTCTGAATTCCTATAACCACTGCAGCTATAAGATTGCATACTGAAGGAGAGACGGATATAAACTGAAGACAGAATGGGTGTGAGAGAGGAGAGCTGAGGAGAGCTGGATGAGAGGAGATGGGGGAGAGATGAGTGAAGGGGAAGTAGGGAAATGAAAAGAGGGGAGACGAGGGGAGGTTGAAGCCAGAGATATACCTGCCTGCCTGCCTGGTCTGCCTGGTCTGTCTGCCTGGTCTGCCTGCCTGCCTGGTCTGTCTGCCTGGTCTGTCTGCCTGCCTGCCTGGTCTGTCTGCCTGGTCTGCCTGCCTGCCTGGTCTGTCTGCCTGGTCTGTCTGCCTGCCTGGTCTGAGATTGTAAACGTCAATCAAAATGGAGACAGACAAAAAAGATAGAAATACAGACAGATATCCACTTTGCCCAGATTTGACTTCCCTTCTTCTCCCTTTCTCTTTCTTCTCTTTCTTCTTTTGTTCTTTTCTCTCATTCTCTTGCTTCCTCTTGTTTTTATGTCGTGTTTAATATGTTTTAATTGAGTTAGCTATAGCCGTCTGCTCTCCCCTCTCGTTCCTCTTGGTTTACTGCTCCTCCAGGGTAGGTTGAAGGAGTTCTACCATTGTAATCCTTTACTACAGGACAAAGCTGCCGCCCCCTCCAACCACAGGGGTCTTTTAGCCCCCCAGTGAGTAAGAAGGTCTCTACTCTAAGCTATGTCCCCTCCAACCACAGGGGTCTTTTAGCCCCCCAGTGAGTGAGAAGGTCTCTACTCTAAGCTATGTCCCTCCAACCACAGGGTCTTTTAGCCCCCAGTGAGTGAGAAGGTCTCTACTCTAAGCTATGTCCCTCCAACCACAGGGGTCTTTAGCCCCCAGTGAGTAAGAAGGTCTCTACTCTATAGCTATGTCCCTCCAACCACAGAGGTCTTTTAGCCCCCAGTGAGTAAGAAGGTCTCTACTCTAAGCTATGCCCCTCCAACCACAGGAGTCTTTAGCCCCCAGTGAGTAAGAAGGTCTCTACTACTAAGCTATGTCCCCTCCAACCACAGAGGTCATTTAGCCCCCAGTGAGTAAGAAGGTCTCTACTCTAAGCTATGTCCCCTGCAACCACAGGGGTCAATTAGCCCCCAGTGAGTGAGAAGGTCTCTACTACTATAGACTATGTCCCTGCAACCACAGGGGTCTTTTAGCCCCCAGTGAGTGAGAAGGTCTCTCACTGCTAAGCTACGTCCCTGTAACCACGAGACCATTAGCCCCCAGTGAGTGAGAAGGTCTCTACCACTATAAACTACCTCCCCTGTAACCACAGACCATTAGCCCCCAGTGAGTGAGAAGGTCTCTACCACTATAAACTACCTCCCCTGTAACCACAGACAACTAGCCCCCAGTGAGTGAGAAGGTCTCTACCACTATACACTACCTCCCTGTAACCACAGACAACTAGCCCCCAGTGAGTGAGAAGGTCTCTACCACTATAAACTACCTCCCTGTAACCACAGACAACTAGCCCCCAGTGAGTGAGAAGGTCTCTACCACTATAAACTACCTCCCCTGTAACCACAGACAATTAGCCCCCCAGTGAGTGAGAAGGTCTCTACCACTATAAACTACCTCCCCTGTAACCACAGCCAATTAGCCCCCCAGTGAGTGAGAAGGTCTCTACCACTATAAACTAACTCCCCTGTAACCACAGACAACTAGCCCCCAGTGAGTGAGAATGTCTCTACCACTATAAACTACCTCCCCTGTAACCACAGACAATTAGCCCCCCAGTGAGTGAGAAGGTCTCTACCACTATAAACTACCTCCCCTGTAACCACAGACAATTAGCCCCCCAGTGAGTGAGAAGGTCTCTACCACTATAAACTACATCCCCTGTAACCACAGACAACTAGCCCCCAGTGAGTGAGAAGGTCTCTACCACTATAAACTACCTCCCCTGTAACCACAGACCATTAGCCCCCCAGTGAGTGAGAAAGTCTCTACCACTATAAACTACCTCCCCTGTAACCACAGACCATTAGCCCCCCAGTGAGTGAGAAGGTCTCTACCACTATAAACTACCTCCCCTGTAACCACAGACAACTAGCCCCCCAGTGAGTGAGAAGGTCTCTGCCACTATAAACTACCTCCCCTGTAACCACAGACAACTAGCCCCCCAGTGAGTGAGAAGGTCTCTACCACTATAAACTACCTCCCCTGTAACCACAGACAATTAGCCCCCCAGTGAGTGAGAAGGTCTCTACCACTATAAACTACCTCCCCTGTAACCACAGACAATTAGCCCCCCAGTGAGTGAGAAGGTCTCTACCACTATAAACTACCTCCCCTGTAACCACAGACAATTAGCCCCCAGTGAGTGAGAAGGTCTCTACCACTATAAACTACCTCCCCTGTAACCACAGACAACTAGCCCCCAGTGAGTGAGAAGGTCTCTACCACTATAAACTACCTCCCTGTAACCACAGACAACTAGCCCCCAGTGAGTGAGAAGGTCTCTGACCACTATAAACGACCTCCCCTGTAACCACAGACAACTAGCTCCCCAGTGAGTGAGAAGGTCTCTACCACTATAAACTACCTCCCCTGTAACCACAGACAATTAGCCCCCCAGTGAGTGAGAAGGTCTCTACCACTATAAACTACCTCCCCTGTCACCACAGACAATTAGCCCCCCAGTGAGTGAGGTCTCTACCACTATAAACTACCTCCCCTGTAACCACAGACCATTAGCCACCCAGTGAGTGAGAAGGTCTCTACCACTATAAACTACCTCCCCTGTCACCACAGACCATTAGCCCCCCAGTGAGTGAGAAGGTCTCTACCACTATAAATTACCTCCCTGTAACCACAGACAATTAGCCCCCCAGTGAGTGAGAAGGTCTCTACCACTATAAACTACCTCCCCTGTAACCACAGACAATTAGCCCCCCAGTGAGTGAGAAGGTCTCTACCACTATAAACTACCTCCCCTGTAACCACAGACCATTAGCCCCCCAGTGAGTGAGAAGGTCTCTACCACTATAAACTACCTCCCTGTAACCACAGACAATTAGCCCCCCAGTGAGTGAGAAGGTCTCTACCACTATAAACTACCTCCCTGTAACCACAGACAATTAGCCCCCAGTGAGTGAGAAGGTCTCTACCACTATAAACTACCTCCCCTGTAACCACAGACAACTAGCCCCCCAGTGAGTGAGAAGGTCTCTACCACAATAAACTACCTCCCCTGTAACCACAGACAATTAGCCCCCCAGTGAGTGAGAAGATCTCTACCACTATAAACTACCTCCCTGTAACGACAGACAATTAGCCCCCAGTGAGTGAGAAGGTCTCTACCACTATAAACTACCTCCCCTGTAACCACAGACAACTAGCCCCCCAGTGAGTGAGAAGGTCTCTACCACTATAAACTACCTCCCCTGTCACCACAGACCATTAGCCCCCCAGTGAGTGAGAAGGTCTCTACCACTATAAATTACCTCCCTGTAACCACAGACAATTAGCCCCCCAGTGAGTGAGAAGGTCTCTACCACTATAAACTACCTCCCCTGTAACCACAGACAATTAGCCCCCCAGTGAGTGAGAAGGTCTCTACCACTATAAACTACCTCCTGTCACCACAGGCCATTAGCCCCCAGTGAGTGAGAAGGTCTCTACCACTATAAGTACCTCCCTGTAACCACAGACAATAGCCCCCAGTGAGTGAGAAGGTCTCTACCACTATAAACTACCTCCCCTGTAACCACAGACAACTAGCCCCCCAGTGAGTGAGAGAAGGTCTCTACCACTATACACTACCTCCTGTAACCACAGACAACTAGCCCCCAGTGAGTGAGAAGGTCTCTACCACTATAAACTACCTCCCCTGTAACCACAGACAACTAGCCCCCCAGTGAGTGAGAAGGTCTCTACCACTATAAACTACCTCCCCTGTAACCACAGACAATTAGCCCCCAGTGAGTGAGAAGGTCTCTACCACTATAAACTACCTCCCCTGTAACCACAGACAATTAGCTCCCCCAGTGAGTGAGAAGGTCTCTACCACTATAAACTACCTCCCTGTAACCACAGACAACTAGCCCCCAGTGAGTGAGAAGGTCTCTACCACTATAAACTACCTCCTGTAACCACAGACAATTAGCCCCAGTGAGTGAGGTCTCTACCACTATAAACTACCTCCCCTGTAACTACAGACAATTAGCCCCCAGTGAGTGAGAAGGTCTCTACCACCTCATAACTGCACCTCCCTGTAACCACAGACAACTAGCCCCCAGTGAGTGAGAAGGTCTCTACCACTATAAACCACCTCCCTGTAACCACAGACCATTAGCCCCCCAGTGAGTGAGAAGGTCTCTACCACTATAAACTACCTCCCTGTAACCACAGACCATTAGCCCCCAGTGAGTGAGAAGGTCTCTACCACTATAAACTACCTCCCCTGTCAACCACAGACAATTAGCCCCCCAGTGAGTGAGAAGGTCTCTACCACTATAAACTACCTCCCTGTAACCACAGACAACTAGCCCCCCAGTGAGTGAGAAGGTCTCTACCACTATAAACTACCTCCCCTGTAACCACAGACAATTAGCCCCCAGTGAGTGAGAAGGTCTCTACCACTATAAACTACCTCCCCTGTAACCACAGACAATTAGCCCCCCAGTGAGTGAGAAGGTCTCTACCACTATAAACTACCTCCCTGTAACCACAGACAATTAGCCCCCAGTGAGTGAGAAGGTCTCTACCACTATAAACTACCTCCCCTGTAACCACAGACAACTAGCCCCCAGTGAGTGAGAAGGTCTCTACCACTATAAACTACCTCCCTGTAACCACAGACAACTAGCCCCCAGTGAGTGAGAAGGTCTCTACCACTATAAACTACCTCCCCTGTAACCACAGACAACTAGCTCCCCAGTGAGTGAGAAGGTCTCTACCACTATAAACTACCTCCCTGTAACCACAGACAATTAGCCCCCAGTGAGTGAGAAGGTCTCTACCACTATAAACTACCTCCCTGTCACCACAGACAATTAGCCCCCCAGTGAGTGAGGTCTCTACCACTATAAACTACCTCCCCTGTAACCACAGACCATTAGCCACCCAGTGAGTGAGAAGGTCTCTACCACTATAAACTACCTCCCCTGTCACCACAGACCATTAGCCCCCCAGTGAGTGAGAAGGTCTCTACCACTATAAATTACCTCCCTGTAACCACAGACAATTAGCCCCCCAGTGAGTGAGAAGGTCTCTACCACTATAAACTACCTCCCCTGTAACCACAGACAATTAGCCCCCCAGTGAGTGAGAAGGTCTCTACCACTATAAACTACCTCCCCTGTAACCACAGACCATTAGCCCCCCAGTGAGTGAGAAGGTCTCTACCACTATAAACTACCTCCTGTAACCACAGACAATTAGCCCCCCAGTGAGTGAGAAGGTCTCTACCACTATAAACTACCTCCCTGTAACCACAGACAATTAGCCCCCAGTGAGTGAGAAGGTCTCTACCACTATAAACTACCTCCCTGTAACCACAGACAACTAGCTCCCCAGTGAGTGAGAAGGTCTCTACCACAATAAACTACCTCCCCTGTAACCACAGACAATTAGCCCCCCAGTGAGTGAGAAGGTCTCTACCACTATAAACTACCTCCCTGTAACCACAGACAATTAGCCCCCAGTGAGTGAGAAGGTCTCTACCACTATAAACTACCTCCCCTGTAACCACAGACAACTAGCCCCCCAGTGAGTGAGAAGGTCTCTACCACTATAAACTACCTCCCCTGTCACCACAGACCATTAGCCCCCCAGTGAGTGAGAAGGTCTCTACCACTATAAATTACCTCCCTGTAACCACAGACAATTAGCCCCCAGTGAGTGAGAAGGTCTCTACCACTATAAACTACCTCCCTGTAACCACAGACAATTAGCCCCCAGTGAGTGAGAAGGTCTCTACCACTATAAACTACCTCCCCTGTAACCACAGACCATTAGCCCCCCAGTGAGTGAGAAGGTCTCTACCACTATAAACTACCTCCCCTGTAACCACAGACAATTAGCCCCCCAGTGAGTGAGAAGGTCTCTACCACTATAAACTACCTCCCTGTAACCACAGACAATTAGCCCCCCAGTGAGTGAGAAGGTCTCTACCACTATAAACTACCTCCCCTGTAACCACAGACAACTAGCCCCCAGTGAGTGAGAAGGTCTCTACCACTATAAACTACCTCCCTGTCACCACAGACAATTAGCCCCCCAGTGAGTGAGGTCTCTACCACTCATAAACTACCTCCTGTAACCACAGACCATTAGCCACCCAGTGAGTGAGAAGGTCTCTACCACTATAAACTACCTCCCCTGTCACCACAGACCATTAGCCCCCCAGTGAGTGAGAAGGTCTCTACCACTATAAATTACCTCCCTGTAACCACAGACAATTAGCCCCCCAGTGAGTGAGAAGGTCTCTACCACTATAAACTACCTCCCCTGTAACCACAGACAATTAGCCCCCAGTGAGTGAGAAGGTCTCTACCACTATAAACTACCTCCCCTGTAACCACAGACCATTAGCCCCCAGTGAGTGAGAAGGTCTCTACCACTATAAACTACCTCCTGTAACCACAGACAATTAGCCCCCCAGTGAGTGAGAAGGTCTCTACCACTATAAACTACCTCCCTGTAACCACAGACAATTAGCCCCCAGTGAGTGAGAAGGTCTCTACCACTATAAACTACCTCCCTGTAACCACAGACAACTAGCCCCCAGTGAGTGAGAAGGTCTCTACCACAATAAACTACCTCCCTGTAACCACAGACAATTAGCCCCCAGTGAGTGAGAAGGTCTCTACCACTATAAACTACCTCCCTGTAACCACAGACAATTAGCCCCAGTGAGTGAGAAGGTCTCTACCACTATAACTACTCCCCTGTAACCACAGACAACTAGCTCCCCAGTGAGTGAGAAGGTCTCTACCACTATAAACTACCTCCCTGTCACCACAGACCATTAGCTCCCCAGTGAGTGAGAAGGTCTCTACCACTATAAATTACCTCCTGTAACCACAGACAATTAGCTCCCCAGTGAGTGAGAAGGTCTCTACCACTATAACCACCTCCCCTGTAACCACAGACAATTAGCCCCCAGTGAGTGAGAAGGTCTCTACCACTATAAACTACCTCCTGTAACCACAGACCATTAGCCCCCAGTGAGGGAGAAGGTCTCTACCACTATAAACTACCTCCCTGTAACCACAGACAATTAGCCCCCAGTGAGTGAGAAGGTCTCTACCACTATAAACTACCTCCTGTAACCACAGACATTAGCCCCAGTGAGTGAGAAGGTCTCTACCACTATAACTACCTCCCTGTAACCACAGACAACTAGCCCCC
>NW_027034333.1:0-7813 GCF_034236695.1 Oncorhynchus nerka | reverse complement strand
TTTATAACAGGTTGTGTTCACCTCCTAAAACCACTTCTCTTCTCTCTGTCTGGTTTACAACAGGTTGTGTTCACCTCCTAAAACCACTTCTGTTCTCTCTGTCAGGTTTATAACAGGTTGTGTTCACCTCCTAAAACCACTTCTCTTCTCTCTGTCAGGTTTACAACAGGTTGTGTTCACCTCCTAAAACCACTTTTCTTCTCTCTGTCAGGTTTACAACAGGTTGTGTTCACCTCCTAAAACCACTTCTGTTCTCTCTGTCAGGTTTACAACAGGTTGTGTACACCTCCTAAAACCACTTCTCTTCTCTCTGTCAGGTTTACAACAGGTTGTGTTCACCTCCTAAAACCACTTCTGTTCTCTCTGTCGGGTTTACAACAGGTTGTGTTCACCTCCTAAAACCACTTCTCTTCTCTCTGTCGGGTTTATAACAGGTTGTGTTCACCTCCTAAAACCACTTCTCTTCTCTCTGTCTGGTTTACAACAGGTTGTGTTCACCTCCTAAAACCACTTCTGTTCTCTCTGTCAGGTTTATAACAGGTTGTGTTCACCTCCTAAAACCACTTCTCTTCTCTCTGTCGGGTTTATAACAGGTTGTGTTCACCTCCTAAAACCACTTCTCTTCTCTCTGTCAGGTTTACAACAGGTTGTGTTCACCTCCTAAAACCACTTTTCTTCTCTCTGTCGGGTTTACAACAGGTTGTGTTCACCTCCTAAAACCACTTCTCTTCTCTCTGTCGGGTTTATAACAGGTTGTGTTCACCTCCTAAAACCACTTCTCTTCTCTCTGTCTGGTTTACAACAGGTTGTGTTCACCTCCTAAAACCACTTCTCTTCTCTCTGTCGGGTTTATAACAGGTTGTGTTCACCTCCTAAAACCACTTCTCTTCTCTCTGTCAGGTTTACAACAGGTTGTGTTCACCTCCTAAAACCACTTCTCTTCTCTCTGTCAGGTTTACAACAGGTTGTGTTCACCTCCTAAAACCACTTCTGTTCTCTCTGTCAGGTTTATAACAGGTTGTGTTCACCTCCTAAAACCACTTCTCTTCTCTCTGTCAGGTTTACAACAGGTTGTGTTCACCTCCTAAAACCACTTTTCTTCTCTCTGTCAGGTTTACAACAGGTTGTGTTCACCTCCTAAAACCACTTCTGTTCTCTCTGTCAGGTTTACAACAGGTTGTGTACACCTCCTAAAACCACTTTTCTTCTCTCTGTCGGGTTTACAACAGGTTGTGTTCACCTCCTAAAACCACTTCTCTTCTCTCTGTCCGGTTTATAACAGGTTGTGTTCACCTCCTAAAACCACTTCTCTTCTCTCTGTCCGGTTTATAACAGGTTGTGTTCACCTCCTAAAACCACTTCTCTTCTCTCTGTCTGGTTTACAACAGGTTGTGTTCACCTCCTAAAACCACTTCTCTTCTCTCTGTCGGGTTTATAACAGGTTGTGTTCACCTCCTAAAACCACTTCTGTTCTCTCTTTCAGGTTTACAACAGGTTGTGTTCACCTCCGAAAACCACTTCTCTTCTCTCTGTCGGGTTTACAACTCCTTGCAAGACATCTCACAAAACTGCTGGAATGACGGTTAGTTACTTGACAGTGTGCCATACGGATGTACAGTATGGTTGTAATCAGAGTAGAGTACAGGGAATACATAGCAGAGAGCTGGACAGGGACATTATGGGTTGGAGAAGAGAGCCGGACAGGGACATTATGGGTTGGAGAAGAGAGCCGGACAGGGACATTATGGGTTGGAGAAGTGAGCTGGACTGGGACATTATGGGTTGGAGAAGAGAGCCGGACAGGGACATTATGGGTTGGAGAAGAGAGCAGGACAGGGACATTATGGGTTGGAGAAGAGAGCCGGACAGGGGCATTTTGGGTTGGAGAAGAGAGCCGGACAGGGACATTATGGGTTGGAGAAGAGAGCCGGACAGGGACATTATGGGTTGGAGAAGAGAGCCGGACAGGGACATTATGGGTTGGAGAAGAGAGCCGGACAGGGACATTATGGGTTGGAGAAGAGAGCCGGACAGGGACATTATGGGTTGGAGAAGAGAGCTGGACAGGGACATTATGGGTTGGAGAAGTGCTAGACAGGGACATTATGGGTTGGAGCAGAGAGCTGGACAGGGACATCATGGGTTGGAGAAGAGAGATGGACAGGGACATTATGGGTTGGAGAAGAGAGCCGGACAGGGACATTATGGGTTGGAGAAGAGAGCTAGACAGGGACATTATGGGTTGGAGAAGAGAGCTGGACAGGGATATTATGGGTTGGAGAAGAGAGCTAGACAGGGACATTATGGGTTGGAGAAGAGAGCCGGACAGGGACATTATGGGTTGGAGAAGAGAGCTGGATAGGGACATTATGGGTTGGAGAAGAGAGCTGGACAGGGACATTATGGGTTGGAGAAGAGACCCGGACAGGGACATTATGGGTTGGAGAAGAGAGCTGGACAGGGACATTATGGGTTGGAGAAGAGAGCTGGACAGGGACATTATGGGTTGGAGAAGTGCTAGACAGGGACATTATGGGTTGGAGAAGAGAGCTGGACAGGGACATTATGGGTTGGAGGAGAGAGATGGACAGGGACATTATGGGTTGGAGAAGAGAGCCGGACAGGGACATTATGGGTTGGAGAAGAGAGCCGGACAGGGACATTATGGGTTGGAGAAGAGATGGACAGGGACATTATAGGTCGGAGGAGAGAGCTGGACAGGGACATTATGGGTTGGAGAAGAGCTGGACAGGGACATTATGGGTTGGAGAAGAGAGCCGGACAGGGACATTATGGGTTGGAGAAGAGAGCCGGACAGGGACATTATGGGTTGGAGAAGAGAGCCGGACAGGGACATTATGGGTTGGAGAAGAGAGCTGGACAGGGACATTATGGGTTGGAGAAGAGAGCCGGACAGGGACATTATGGGTTGGAGAAGAGAGCCGGACAGGGACATTATGGGTTGGAGAAGAGAGCTGGACAGGGACATTATGGGTTGGAGAAGTGCTAGACAGGGACATTATGGGTTGGAGAAGAGAGCTGGACAGGGACATCATGGGTTGGAGAAGAGAGATGGACAGGGACATTATGGGTTGGAGAAGAGAGCCGGACAGGGACATTATGGGTTGGAGAAGAGAGCTAGACAGGGACATTATGGGTTGGAGAAGAGAGCTGGACAGGGATATTATGGGTTGGAGAAGAGAGCTAGACAGGGACATTATGGGTTGGAGAAGAGAGCCGGACAGGGACATTATGGGTTGGAGAAGAGAGCTGGACAGGGACATTATGGGTTGGAGAAGAGAGCTGGACAGGGACATTATGGGTTGGAGAAGAGAGCCGGACAGGGACATTATGGGTTGGAGAAGAGAGCTGGACAGGGACATTATGGGTTGGAGAAGAGAGCTGGACAGGGACATTATGGGTTGGAGAAGTGCTAGACAGGGACATTATGGGTTGGAGAAGAGAGCTGGACAGGGACATTATGGGTTGGAGAAGTGCTAGACAGGGACATTATGGGTTGGAGAAGAGAGCTGGACAGGGACATTATGGGTTGGAGGAGAGAGATGGACAGGGACATTATGGGTTGGAGAAGAGAGCCGGACAGGGACATTATGGGTTGGAGAAGAGAGCCGGACAGGGACATTATGGGTTGGAGAAGAGATGGACAGGGACATTATAGGTCGGAGGAGAGAGCTGGACAGGGACATTATGGGTTGGAGAAGAGATGGACAGGGACATTATGGGTTGGAGAAGAGAGATGGACAGGGACATTATAGGCTGGAGAAGAGAGCTGGACAGGGACATTATGGGTTGGAGAAGAGAGCTGGACAGGGACATTATGGGTTGGAGAAGAGATGGACAGGGACATTATGGGTTGGAGCAGAGAGCTGGACAGGGACATTATGGGTTGGAGCAGAGAGCTGGACAGGGACATTATGGGTTGGAGAAGAGATGGACAGGGACATTATGGGTTGGAGAAGGGAGCTAGACAGGGGCATTATGGGTTTGAGAAGAGAGCTGGACAGGGACATTATAGATTGGAGGAGAGAGCTGGACAGGGACATTATGGATTGGAGAAAGAAGCTAGACAGGGACATTATGGGTTGGATAAGAGAGCTGGACAGGGACATTATGGGTTGGAGAAGAGAGATGGACAGGGACATTATGGGTTGGAGAAGAGAGCTGGACAGGGACATTTTGGGTTGGAGAAGAGAGCCGGACAGGGACATTATAGGTTGGAGACAGGCAAAATATGTCTCTTTAGTATGGAGGAGTGTGTACAGTGCACCGTGAAATACTGCTGTTTCTGCTCTGATGCAAACACTCATCTCAAAACCTGTTTTTTCAGGACTTTGAAATGAGCCTCCACAAAACAAACCAACCCCAAATAATAGAATTGTTTGTCATTATAGCCTTACCCCCGCGAATGTTGTGCCGGTATACATTGTTCAGTCAAATATAGTGGCCAAATTGAGTGTTGCAGTTGCACGTGGCTGAGTTTGCCTGATTATGCCAGGGAAAGATGACACATCGCTATGTTGATAGGACAAAATAGAAATGTCATTAACACAGGCAAGCGCTGCATTGCCCAAGCTGAAAGGAGAGTAATGACGTTTCTCATCGTAGTCTGTCATTCATTAATGTAACATATTTTGTGGGGTTGATCATCTGAAACCATTCAGAATTTAGACTTTACTGTACATTGACTGTGTATGACACTCCCATCACCAGGGAAACCATTTCCTGGAACCCACAAGGCAAGAGTAAAAGAGGACCACTGGAGAAACACAAGGAGACAACAGGCATGGGGTGGAAGGAGCTGGAGAAACACAAGGAGAACCGGCATGGGGTGGAAGGAGCTGGAGAAACACAAGGAGAACCGGCATGGGGTGGAATGAGCTGGAGAAACAAGGAGAACCGGCATGGGGTGGAATGAGCTGGAGAAACACAAGGAGAACTGGCATGGGGTGGAACGAGCTAGAGAAATACAAGGAGAACCGGCATGGGGTGGAACGAGCTAGAGAAACACAAGGAGAACCGGCATGGGGTGGAATGACCTAGAGAAACACAAGGAGTACCGGCATGGGGTGGAATGAGCTAGTGAAACACAAGGCGAACCGACATGAGGTGGAACGAGCTAGAGAAACACAAGGAGAACCGGCATGGGGTGGAACGAGCTAGAGAAACACAAGGAGAACCGGCATGGGGTGGAACGAGCTAGAGAAACACAAGGCGAACCGACATGGGGTGGAAGGAGCTGGAGAAACAAGGAGAACCGGCATGGGGTGGAATGAGCTAGAGAAACTCAAGGAGAACAGGCATGGGGTGGAACAAGCTAGAGAAACACAAGGAGAACCGGCATGGGGTGGAACAAGCTAGAGAAACACAAGGAGAACCGGCATGGGGTGGAACAAGCTAGAGAACCACAAGGAAAACCGGCATGGGGTGGAAGGAGCTGGAGAAGACCGCCCAGAACAGAATGAGATGGAGAGGGGGTCGATGCTCCCAGAGGAACAATGGGCCTAAGTTAGTAAGACCTTCCCTTTATTTGATCAGCTGTATAAAATATATATATATATATATATATATATATATATATATATATATAATCATTCAGCTGTATTGAATATATATCACTCAGCTTTAATAGTGTCTGTATCCCTTATGGGGTCCTATGCTCAGCCCTATAGAGCAGTGTCTACATCCCTTATGGGGTCCTATGCTCAGCCCTATAGAGCAGTGTCTACATCCCTTATGGGGTCCTATGCTCAGCCCTGTAGAGCAGTGTCTGCATCCCTTATGGGGTCCTATGCTCAGCCCTATAGAGCAGTGTCTACATCCCTTATGGGGTCCTATGCTCAGCCCTATAGAGCAGTGTCTACATCCCTTATGGGGTCCTATGCTCAGCCCCGTAGAGCAGTGTCTACATCCCTTATGGGGTCCTATGCTCAGCCCTATAGAGCAGTGTCTACCTCCCTTATGGGGTCCTATGCTCAGCCCTATAGAGCAGTGTCTGCATCCCTTATGGGGTCCTATGCTCAGCCCTATAGAGCAGTGTCTGCATCCCTTATGGGGTCCTATGCTCAGCCCTATAGAGCAGTGTCTACATCCCTTATGGGGTCCTATGCTCAGCCCTTATGGGGTCCTATGCTCAGCCCTATAGAGCAGTGTCTACATCCATTATGGGGTCCTATGCTCAGCCCTATAGAGCAGTGTCTACATCCCTTATGGGGTCCTATGCTCAGCCCTATAGGGCAGTGTCTGCATCCCTTATGGGGTCCTATGCTCAGCCCTATAGAGCAGTGTCTACATCCCTTATGGGGTCCTATGATCAGCCCTATAGAGCAGTGTCTACATCCCTTATGGGGTCCTATGCTCAGCCCCGTAGAGCAGTGTCTACATCCCTTATGGGGTCCTATGCTCAGCCCTATAGAGCAGTGTCTACCTCCCTTATGGGGTCCTATGCTCAGCCCTATAGAGCAGTGTCTGCATCCCTTATGGGGTCCTATGCTCAGCCCTATAGAGCAGTGTCTGCATCCCTTATGGGGTCCTATGCTCAGCCCTATAGAGCAGTGTCTACATCCCTTATGGGGTCCTATGCTCAGCCCTTATGGGGTCCTATGCTCAGCCCTATAGAGCAGTGTCTACATCCATTATGGGGTCCTATGCTCAGCCCTATAGAGCAGTGTCTACATCCCTTATGGGGTCCTATGCTCAGCCCTATAGGGCAGTGTCTGCATCCCTTATGGGGTCCTATGCTCAGCCCTATAGAGCAGTGTCTACATCCCTTATGGGGTCCTATGATCAGCCCTATAGAGCAGTGTCTACATCCCTTATGGGGTCCTATGCTCAGCCCTATAGAGCAGTGTCTACATCCCTTTTGGGGTCCTATGCTCAGCCATATAGAGCAGTGTCTACATCCCTTATGGGGTCCTGTGCTCAGCCCTATAGAGCAGTGTCTACATCCCTTATGGGGTCCTATGCTCAGCCCTATAGAGCAGTGTCTACATCCCTTATGGGGTCCTATGCTCAGCCCTATAGAGCAGTGTCTACATCCCTTATGGGGTCCTATGCTCAGCCCTATAGAGCAGTGTCTGCATCCCTTATGGGGTCCTATGCTCAGCCCTTATGGGGTCCTATGATCAGCCCTATAGAGCAGTGTCCACATCCCTTATGGGGTCCTATGCTCAGCCCTATAGAGCAGTGTCTACATCCCTTATGGGGTCCTATGCTCAGCCCTATAGAGCAGTGTCTGCATCCCTTATGGGGTCCTATGCTCAGCCCTTATGGGGTCCAATGCTCAGCCCTTATGGGGTCCTATGCTCAGCCCTATAGAGCAGTGTCTGCATCTCTTATGGGGTCCTATGCTCAGCCCTATAGAGCAGTGTCTGTATCCCTTATGGGGTCCTATGCTCAGCCCTATAGAGTAGTGTCTGCATCCCTTATGGGGTCCTATGCTCAGCCCTATAGAGCAGTGTCTGCATCCCTTATGGGGTCCTATGCTCAGCCCTATAGAGCAGTGTCTACATCCCTTATGGGGTCCTATGCTCAGCCTTATAGAGCAGTGTCTACATCCCTTATGGGGTCCTATGCTCAGCCCTATAGAGCAGTTTCTGCATCCCTTATGGGGTCCTATGCTCAGCCCTATAGAGCAGTGTCTACATCCCTTATGGGGTCCTATGCTCAGCCCTATAGAGCAGTGTCTACATCCCTTATGGGGTCCTATGCTCAGCCCTATAGAGCAGTGTCTGCATCCCTTATGGGGTCCTATGCTCAGCCCTATAGAGCAGTGTCTGCATCCCTTATGGGGTCC
>NW_027034332.1:5000-7812 GCF_034236695.1 Oncorhynchus nerka | reverse complement strand
TTAATTGTCAGTTAATTTTAATTGTTAGTTAATTGTTTAATTGTTAGTTAATTGTCAGTTAATTTTAATTGTTAGTTAATTGTCAGTTAATTTTAATTGTTAGTTAATTGTCAGTTAATTTTAATTGTTAGTTAATTGTCAGTTAATTTTAATTGTTAGTTAATAGTCAGTTAATTTTAATTGTTAGTTAATTGTCAGTTAATTTTAATTGTTAGTTAATTGTTTAATTTTAAATTTTTTGTTAGTTAATTGTCAGTTAATTTTAATTGTTAGTTAATTGTCAGTTAATTTTAATTGTTAGTTAATTGTCAGTTAATTTGAATTGTTAGTTAATTGTCAGTTAATTTTAATTGTTAGTTAATTGTCAGTTAATTTTAATTGTTAGTTAATTGTCAGTTAATTTTAATTGTCAGTTAATTTTAATTGTTAATATCATCTTCTTCACTTGCTTTGGCGATGTTAACACGTTTCCCTTGCCAATAAAGCCCCTTTGGCGATGTTAACACGTTTCCCTTGACAATAAAGCCCCTTTGGCGATGTTAACACTTTTCCCATGCCAATAAAGCCCTTTGGCGATGTTAACACTTTTTCCCATGCCAATAAGCCCCTTTGGCGTGTTAACACTTTTCCCATGCCAATAAAGCCCCTTTGGCGATGTTAACACTTTTCCCATGCCAATAAAGCCCCTTTGCGTGTTAACACTTTTCCCATGCCAATAAAGCCCCTTTGGCGATGTTAACACGTTTCCCTTGCCAATAAAGCCCCTTTAGCGATGTTAACACTTTTCCTTCTGCAATAAAGCCCCTTTGGCGATGTTAACACGTTTCCCTTGACAATAAAGCCCTTTGGCGATGTTAACACGTTTCCCTTGACAATAAAGCCCCTTTGGCGATGTTAACACTTTTCCCATGCCAATAAAGCCCCTTTGGCGATGTTAGCACGTTTCCCTTGACAATAAAGCCCCTTTGGCGATGTTAACACTTTTCCCATGCCAATAAAGCCCCTTTGGCGATGTTAACACGTTACCCTTGACAATAAAGCCCCTTTGGCGATGTTAACACGTTTCCCTTGACAATAAAGCCCCTTTGGCGATGTTAACACGTTTCCCATGCCAATAAAGCCCCTTTGGCGATGTTAGCACGTTTCCCTTGACAATAAAGCCCCTTTGGCGATGTTAACACTTTTCCTTTGCCAATAAAGCCCTTTTGGCGATGTTAACACTTTTCCTTTGCCAATAAAGCCCCTTTGGCGATGTTAACACGTTTCCCTTGACAATAAAGCCCCTTTGGCGATGTTAACACTTTTCCTTTGCCAATAAAGCCCCTTTGGCGATGTTAACACTTTTCCTTTGCCAAAAAAGCCCTTTTGGCAATGTTAGCACGTTTCCCTTGACAATAAAGCCCCTTCGGCGATGTTAACACATGTTTCCCATGCCAATAAAGCCCCTTGAATTGATTTGAGAGAGAGACCCCCTATTCCATATGCTAATGCACTATATACGAGTCCTTGTACTGATGTACTTGAACACAGTCTGGCACAACGTTGCACTATATGATGAAGAGGCTGTCATTTTCTACAACCTTCTGATGTTAATATGTTGTGGCATGCTGCTGCTGAGACAGACAGACAGACAGAACCAGTGCTCAGTGTGCAGACATGATTGAATTGGTTGACAGTAGAAATATTTTTGGAGTGTGAGCGTTCCCATCATCACAACATCAGCGATCAAACATATTAACAGGAGTACTGCTGTGTGGCTGCACAGTGTCTGGTCTGGGTTGGGCTGGTCTGGTAGGGGCTGGGCTGGTCTGGGTTGGGCTGGGCTGGTCTGGGTTGGGTTGGGCTGGTCTGGTAGGGGCTGGGCTGGTCTGGTAGGGGCTGGGCTGGTCTGGTCTGGGTTGGGCTGGTCTGGTAGGGGCTGGTTTGGTCTGGTCTGGTAGGGGCTGGGCTGGTCTGGTAGGGGCGGGTTTGGTCTGGTCTGGTAGGGGCTGGGCTGGTCTGGTCTGGTAGGGGCTGGTCTGGTCTGGTCTGGGCTGGTCTGGGCTGGTCTGGGTTGGGCTGGTCTGGTAGGGGCTGGGCTGGTCTGGGTTGGGCTGGTCTGGTAGGGGCTGGGCTGGTCTGGTCTGGTCTGGTAGGGGTTGGGCTGGTCTGGTAGGGGCTGGGCTGGTCTGGTCTGGTAGGGGCTGGGCTGGTCTGGGTTGGGCTGGTCTGGTCTGGTAGGGGTTGGGCTGGTCTGGTCTGGTAGGGGTTGGGCTGGTCTGGTCTGGTAGGGGCTGGGCTGGTCTGGTAGGGGTTGGGCTGGTCTGGTAGGGGCTGGGCTGGTCTGGGTTGGGCTGGTCTGGTCTGGTAGGGGCTGGGCTGGTCTGGGTTGGGCTGGTTTGGTCTGGTTTGGTCTGGTAGGGTCTGGGCTGGTATGGTATGGTCTGGGCTGGTATGTTCTGGTCTGGTATGGTCTGGGCTGGTCTGGTAGGGTCTAGGATGGTCTGGTCTGGGTTGGGCTGGTCTGGGTTGGTCTGGGCTGGTCTGGGCTGGTCTGGGCTGGTCTGGGTTGGTCTGAGTCGGTCTGGGCTGGTCTGGGCTGGTCTGGGTTGGGCTGGTCTAGGCTGGGTTGGTCTGGGCTCAAAAATGACCAACAAACAAGTAGCAGACAATTCATTACATTACAGTTACATTTCATCACATCACATCAAATGGGGCGGAGGGTAGCCTAGTGGTTAGAGTGGAGGGCGGCAGGGTAGCCTAGTGGTTAGGGTGGAGGGCGGCAGGGTAGCCTAGTGGTTAGAGTGGAGGGCGGCAGGTAGCCTAGTGGTTA
>NW_027034331.1:0-7808 GCF_034236695.1 Oncorhynchus nerka | reverse complement strand
AAACTGTCTTTACGATAATATCCCTCTTCCTCCATGTTAAACTGTCTTTATGTTAATATCCCTCTTCCTCCATGTTAAACTGTCTTTATGTTAATATCCCTCTTCCTCCATGTTAAACTGTCTTTATGTTAATATCCCTCTTCCTCCATGTTAAACTGTCACTCGTTAATATCCTCTTCCTCCATGTGAAACTGTCTTTATGTTAATATCCTCTTTCTCTCCATGTTAAACTGTCTTTACGTTAATATCCCTCTTCCTCCATGTTAAACTGTCTTTATGTTAATATCCCTCTTCCTCCATGTTAAACTGTCTTTATGTTAATATCCACTCTGTGTTAAACTGTCTTTACGTTAATATCCTCTTCCTCCATGTGAAACTGTCTTTATGTTAATATCCCTCTTCTCCATGTTAAACTGTCTTTACGTTAATATCCCTCTTCCTCCATGTTAAACTGTCTTTATGTTAATATCCCTTTCCTCCATGTTAAACTGTCTTTATGTTAATATCCTCCATGTTAAAACTGTCTTTACGTTAATATCCCTCCATTTAAACTGTCTCCACGTTATCCCTCTTCCTCCATGTTAAACTGTCTTTACGTTAATATCCCTCTTCCTCCATGTGAAACTGTCTTTACGATAATATCCCTCTTCCTCCATGTTAAACTGTCTTTATGTTAATATCCCTTCCTCCATGTTAAACTGTCTTTATGTTAATATCCTCCATGTTAAACTGTCTTTATGTTAATATCCCTCCATGTTAAACTGTCTTTACGTTAATATCCTTCCTCCATGTTAAACTGTCTTTATGTTAATATCCCTCTTCCTCCATGTTAAACTGTCTTTACGTTAATATCCCTCTTCCTCCATGTTAAACTGTCTTTACGTTAATATCCCTCTTCCTCCATGTGAAACTGTCTTTATGTTAATATCCTCTTCCTCCATGTTAAACTGTCTTTATGTTAATATCCCTCCATGTTAAACTGTCTTTATGTTAATATCCCTCTTCCTCCATGTTAAACTGTCTTTGGTTAATATCCTCCATGTTATAAACTGTCTTTCGTTAATATCCACTCTTCCTCCATGTTAAACTGTCGCGGGATGTTAATATCCCTCTTCCTCCATATTAAACTGTCTTTATGTTTTCTCATTGTCTTACTCAGATCTGTGTGTGCCTCCAGAGTAGTCAGTATGGACATACACAATAGCATCTCTTTATTGGTTTATCAGTGCCTCTAAATCACATGGTCTCTGTCTCCGTAGCAACCGCACAGTGAAGTGCTTGTCAAATTTGACATTGCCCCTATGATTCAATCAACCTCCCCTGAGAGAAGTAGATAAAGATAAATTCCGGGTTTTCATACATCATTGAATACTAGGAAGTTTGAGGTGAGGCACATTTATTGTGACTGGGTCAACTGTACCTAGGTCTGTGCAGTTGGATCAAACATTTTCCAATAGAACACTAGGAAGAGAAGGCCTTGCATCAAAGCAGCCATCGTACAGTACATACACTGTTGATGACACTTCCCATAGGCCATATAAATGCCAGCTCAGAACTATACAGTCATGCACACACACACACACACACACACACACACACACACATGGCCTAAGCACACACAAACCTCTGACTGGGTGTACTGACCAATGGCGTGGCTTTGGCATATGTGCTTAATGGGTTACTGTGTGATTTAAGTTTCATAACTTTGTATTTTTTGGCGGATTAGGATAATATGGGATTATAGGCAGACAAAAAAAATATGTTTTGCCTTCGTATGAATGGATGTAGCTAACACATGGGTATTCAAATCTTACCCTACGGTGGTACGGACTGGCATTCTGTTTTACCTAATAATTAATTGCACCCAGCTGGTTTCCCAGGTCTAAATCCCTGATTAGAGGAAAATAAAACAAACTAGTGGAACTGGCTTCGAGGTCCAGAGCTGAGTTTGAGGGCATTAGCACATCAACACTTAAAACAACTGAAAGTGGTCAAACAAATCTGTCTTACTCTCTGTTGCCGAGTGTGTCCAAAATAGCACCCTATTCCCTATATAGTGCAAACCTTTAACCAGACCCTGTCTGTTTGTGTCTGAAGCACCACCATAGCACTAGTAGACTTGGCCTAAGGGCACAAATAGAGTTCTCAATTGCTTTTCAAAAGTAGTGCACTACATAAATAGGTTGTAATTTGGGACTGTCTCACACGGAAGTTCGCTCCTTAAGTTTAATGATCAAGAGGCCACAGCTGGTGGGCCTTCCTACCCCATTTCATGGCCTTGTGAACAGAGACCAGTGTATTAAAACATGTAGAAACCCTACATCCAGATGTCTGTATGTACTACCTGTCTTTGTTGGGCTTCAACTCTGCACATTGACTGACAAGGCAACACACACAAACACACGGACTGACAAGGCAAAACACACAAACACACTGACTGGACAAGGCAAACACACACAGAGATTGACAAGGCAAACACACACACGGATTTCATAAGGCAAACACACACTCTGACTGACAAGGCAAACACACACACTGACTGACAAGGCAAACACACACACAGACTGACAAGGTAAACACACACACTGACAGACAAGGCAAACACACAAACACAATGACTGACAAGGCAAACACACACGCATACACACACACTGACTGACAAGGCAAACACACACAAACACACTGACTGACAAGGCAAACACACAAACAAACACACGGACTGACAAGGCAAACACACAAACACACCGACTGACAAAGCAAACACACGGACTGACAAGGCAAACACACACACGCATACACACACTGACTGACAAGGCAAACACACATAAACACACTGACTGGCAAGGCAAACACACACACAAACACACACTGATTCACAAGGCAAACACACACACACACTAACTGACAAGGCAACACACACACGCATTTTTTGACTGACAAGGCAAAAACACACAAACACTGACTGACAAGGCAAACACACACGCAAAAACACACACACTGACTGACGAGGCAAACACACAAACACACTGACTGACAAGGCAAACACACACACACACACTGACTGGGACGAGGTAAACACACACAAACACACTGACTGACGAGGGGTAAACACACACAAACACACGGACTGACAAGGCAAACACACACAAACACACAGACTGACAAGGCAAACACACACACACAAATACACTGACTGACAAGGCAAACACACACAAACACACGGACTGATAAGGCAAACACACACAAAACTGACAAGGCAAACACACACAAACACACGGACTGATAAAACCGTACACACACAAACTGACAAGGCAAACACACACAAACACACGGACTGACAAGGCAAACACACACGCATACACACACACACACACTGACTGACAAGGCAAAAACACACACACAGACTAACGAGGCAAGCACACACACACACTGACTGACAAGGCAAACACACTGACTGACAAGGCAAACACACACAAACACGGAATGACGAGGCAAACGCACACAAACACACGGACTGACAGAGGCAAACACACACAAACACACGGACTGACGAGGCAAACACACACAAACACACGGACTGACAAGGCAAACACACACAAACACACTGACTGACAAGGCAAACACACACAAACACACTGACTGACAAGGCAAACACACACACACACACATATACATACACAGACTGACAAGGCAAACACACACACTGACTGACAAGGCAAACACACACAAACACACTGACTGACAAGGCAAACACACACACTGACTGACAAGGCAAACACACACAAACACACTGACTGACAAGGCAAACACACACACACACACATATACATACACTGACTGACAAGGCAAACACACACACACATACACAGACTGACAAGGCAAACACACACGGACTGACAAGGCAAACACACACAAACACACGGACTGACAAGGCAAACACACACACATATACATACACAGACTGACAAGGCAAACACACACACTGATTGACAAGGCAAACACACTGACTGACAAGGCAAACACACTGACTGACAAGGCAAGCACACACAAACACACTGACTGACAAGGCAAACACACACGCATACACACACACACACACTGACTGAGAAGGCAAAAACACACACACTGACTGACGAGGCAAGCACACACACACACTGACTGACAAGGCAAAGACACTGACTGACAAGGCAAACACACACAAACACGGAATGACGAGGCAAACGCACACAAACACACGGACTGACGAGGCAAACACACACAAACACACGGACTGACGAGGCAAACACACACAAACACACGGACTGACAAGGCAAACACACACAAACACACTGACTGACAAGGCAAACACACACAAACACACTGACTGACAAGGCAAACACACACACTGACTGACAAGGCAAACACACACAAACACACTGACTGACAAGGCAAACACACACACACACATATACATACACTGACTGACAAGGCAAAAACACACACACACAGACTGACAAGGCAAACACACACTGACTGACAAGGCAAACAAACACAAACACACGGACTGACAAGGCAAACACACACAAACACACGGACTGACAAGGCAAACACACACACATATACATACACAGACTGACAAGGCAAACACACACACTGATTGACAAGGCAAACACACTGACTGACAAGGCAAACACACTGACTGACAAGGCAAGCACACACAAACACACTGACTGACAAGGCAAACACACACGCATACACACACACCCACACACTGACTGAGAAGGCAAAAACACACACACTGACTGACGAGGCAAACACACAAACACACGGACTGACAAGGCAAACGCACACAAACACACGGACTGACAAAGCAAACACACAAACTGACTGACAAGGCAAACACACACAAACACATGGACTGACAAGGCAAACACACACACACACACTGACTGACAAGGCAAAAACACACACACTGACTAACGAGGCAAGCACACACACACACACACTGACTGACAAGGCAAACACACTGACTGACAAGGCAAACACACACGCATACACACACACAAACACACGGACTGACCTGGCAAACACAAACACACCGACTGACAAAGCAAACACACGGACTGACAAGGCAAACACACACACGCATACACACACTGACTGACAAGGCAAACACACATAAACACACTGACTGGCAAGGCAAACACACACACAAACACACTGATTCACAAGGCAAACACACACACACACTAACTGACAAGGCAAACACACACACGCATACACACACTGACTGACAAGGCAAAAACACACACAAACACTGACTGACAAGGCAAACACACACGCAAAAACACACACACTGACTGACGAGGCAAACACACAAACACACTGACTGACAAGGCAAACACACACACACACACTGACTGACGAGGTAAACACACACAAACACACTGACTGACGAGGTAAACACACACAAACACACGGACTGACAAGGCAAACACACACAAACACACAAACTGACAAGGCAAACACACACACACAAATACACTGACTGACAAGGCAAACACACACAAACACACGGACTGATAAGGCAAACACACACAAACTGACAAGGCAAACACACACAAACACACGGACTGATAAGGCAAACACACACAAACTGACAAGGCAAACACACACAAACACACGGACTGACAAGGCAAACACACACGCATACACACACACACACACACTGACTGACAAGGCAAAAACACACACACAGACTAACGAGGCAAGCACACACACACACTGACTGACAAGGCAAACACACTGACTGACAAGGCAAACACACACAAACACGGAATGACGAGGCAAACGCACACAAACACACGGACTGACGAGGCAAACACACACAAACACACGGACTGACGAGGCAAACACACACAAACACACGGACTGACAAGGCAAACACACACAAACACACTGACTGACAAGGCAAACACACACAAACACACTGACTGACAAGGCAAACACACACACACACACATATACATACACAGACTGACAAGGCAAACACACACACTGACTGACAAGGCAAACACACACAAACACACTGACTGACAAGGCAAACACACACACTGACTGACAAGGCAAACACACACAAACACACTGACTGACAAGGCAAACACACACACACACACATATACATACACTGACTGACAAGGCAAAACACACACACACATACACAGACTGACAAGGCAAACACACACTGACTGACAAGGCAAACACACACAAACACACGGACTGACAAGGCAAACACACACACATATACATACACAGACTGACAAGGCAAACACACACACTGATTGACAAGGCAAACACACTGACTGACAAGGCAAACACACTGACTGACAAGGCAAGCACACACAAACACACTGACTGACAAGGCAAACACACACGCATACACACACACACACACTGACTGAGAAGGCAAAAACACACACACTGACTGACGAGGCAAGCACACACACACACTGACTGACAAGGCAAAGACACTGACTGACAAGGCAAACACACACAAACACGGAATGACGAGGCAAACGCACACAAACACACGGACTGACGAGGCAAACACACACAAACACACGGACTGACGAGGCAAACACACACAAACACACGGACTGACAAGGCAAACACACACAAACACACTGACTGACAAGGCAAACACACACAAACACACTGACTGACAAGGCAAACACACACACTGACTGACAAGGCAAACACACACAAACACACTGACTGACAAGGCAAACACACACACACACATATACATACACTGACTGACAAGGCAAACACACACACACACAGACTGACAAGGCAAACACACACTGACTGACAAGGCAAACAAACACAAACACACGGACTGACAAGGCAAACACACACAAACACACGGACTGACAAGGCAAACACACACACATATACATACACAGACTGACAAGGCAAACACACACACTGATTGACAAGGCAAACACACTGACTGACAAGGCAAACACACTGACTGACAAGGCAAGCACACACAAACACACTGACTGACAAGGCAAACACACACGCATACACACACACCCACACACTGACTGAGAAGGCAAAAACACACACACTGACTGACGAGGCAAACACACAAACACACGGACTGACAAGGCAAACGCACACAAACACACGGACTGACAAAGCAAACACACAAACTGACAAGGCAAACACACACACTGACTGACAAGGCAAACACACACAAACACATGGACTGACAAGGCAAACACACACACACACACTGACTGACAAGGCAAAAACACACACACTGACTAACGAGGCAAGCACACACACACACACTGACTGACAAGGCAAACACACTGACTGACAAGGCAAACACACACGCATACACACACACAAACACACGGACTGACCTGGCAAACACAAACACACTGACTGACAAGGCAAACACACACAAACACACGGACTGACAAGGCAAACACACACAAACACACGGACTGACAAGGCAAACACACACACACACACACATATACATACACAGACTGTCAAGGGAAACACACAAACACATTGACTGACAAAGCAAACACACACACTGACTAACAAGGCAAACACACATGCATACACACACACACACACACTGACTGACAAGGCAAAAACACACACACTGACTGACGAGGAAAACACACACAAACACATGGACTGACAAGGCAAACACACACGAATACACACACACACACACACTGACTGACAAGGCAAAAACACACACACTGACTAACGAGGCAAACACACATGCATACACACACACACAC
>NW_027034330.1:0-7806 GCF_034236695.1 Oncorhynchus nerka | reverse complement strand
ATGATTCAAATGATACAGTACTGCTGAGGTAGGCTAGCTGCGTTGTTGACACTACCCTAATCAAGTCGCTCCGTTGAGGTCTTAATTTCTACAATGCTGGTTTAGGGAGCTGGCTAGCTTAGCAGTGTTGGTTCCCGTTATGCTCTGCTAGAGAACGACAATAGCTGGCTGAAGAACCTAGAAAATCGTCTAGACTACACAATTATCTTGAAACAAAGACGGCTTTGTAGGCCAGCTTATGTAGCTAGCTACGATCAAACAAATCACACCGTTGGGGACTGGGTAATGAAATGAAATGAAAATGTGATACTACCTGTGGAGCGAAGCGGAATGCCGACCGGAATGCGAAAGTTCTATTCAGCAGACGTTGGCTGGCTATTGGCTAGCTAGGAGTGTCTCCTACGTTAAGGACGACAAAATAGCTGGCAATAACCTCGTGGTTAAGATAATCACTCTAAGACTAACACTCTAACTACACAATTATCTTGGATACGAAGACAGCAAAGCAACTGGCTAGCTAATACTACACTAATCAAGTCGTTCAGTTGATGTGATAGTTACTACAGTGCTACTAGACGGTGAGAATGCTAGCTATAGGAGACACTCTACTCTAAGACTACACTCTAAACAATTATCTTGAACGAAGACAGCAAAGACAACGTAGCTAG
Organism: Oncorhynchus nerka; assembly: GCF_034236695.1. NCBI lineage: Eukaryota > Metazoa > Chordata > Actinopteri > Salmoniformes > Salmonidae > Oncorhynchus > Oncorhynchus nerka. The sequence goes on along the minus strand of NW_027034330.1, from coordinate 7,138 downwards.
CTAATACTACACTAATCAAGTCGTTCAGTTGAGTGTGATAGTTACTACAGTGCTAAGACGGTGAACGTGTTGGGCAATAGGAATACGATAATTCAATTATCTTTGATACAACGACGACTATGTAGCTAGCTAAAGACAAGGCAAATAGGAATGGCAATATCGCAATATCGGCTGCTATTATCCTCAATTTTCCATCCACGTTGTCAGACACCAGTGACTTGTCATTGTTGGTTTTATTTGCCAAGAAATTTCATTGAAGATGCTCCAAAGATTTTTACTATCATTCTTCATGTCATTTATCTTTGTTTCATAGTGTACTTTCTTCTTTTTATTCAGTTTAGTCACATGATTTCAATTTACAATAGGTTTGCCAATCAGTTATTCAGCCAGACCTATTTGCCATCTTTTTTGCCTCTCCCTTCATCATACCATTTTGTAATTCCTCATCAATTCACATGGATTTACCAGTTTTTACAGTCCTTTCTTAATGGGTGCTGCTTATTAGTAACTGGGATAAGCAGTTTCAAATGTCAAGGGCAGTGGGTTGCTCATCATTACACACCAAGGGCCAACAAATATTATTTACATCAACAACATAGGAATCACTACAAAAAAATGTATGACTCTATACACAATATTGGGCCCAGCCTTTGGAACTGTGGTTTTCCTAGACATGGCTACTATATTGTGATCACTACATCTGATGGATCTGGATACTGCTTTAAACCCATTTCTGCAGCATTAGTAAAGATATGATCAAAACTCATTGATGATTTCATTCCTCTACTGTTTGTAACTACCCTGGTAGGTTGATGGATAACCAGGTTGCCAGCACTGGTTACAGTTTGAGCTTTTTCTCTGAGTGGGCAGCCTGATCACAGCTTTCTCCAGTATTAGTTAATTAACAGTGTCTTGAGTTTAGTTTGCCTGTTCTACAGTCTTGTAAAGATAGGGGCGTTGACTGGGACAGGCAATGTGACATCCATAATGTTTTAAGGAAAAGTTTTTGTAAACAAGCACCTTACATTGGATCATCTTGAAACTATCTCTCCAAAGCTAACTTTCATCAAGGTTTTATATGGTCAATTGGTTTCTCTCTTTCATTGGGAGAACTTTTTCAGTGTTATAATTTCATAACATCCATATACACCCAGTCTATCTTTCCATAATCAACAAACAGAACTCTGCTGGTTGTCCTGGTAACAGACACCAGTCTCTCTTCCTGTCAACTAACAGAACTCTGCTGGTTGTCCTGGTAACAGATACCGGTGGGCAGATCTATTTAATTTGTTCAAACTAAACTACAGCACTTACTTTGATGAGTCCAATCTGATCCTTTCATCTCTTCTCCTCTTCTCACAGTTCCACTCAGCCCCGTTGTTTTCCTGCAGTCCACCAGCAGCACAGACAACCTCTTCATACCCAGCAGTAAGGTGCTACCGGGAGAGGCACGACACGAGGACTCCGGGAGGGAGGAAGTGCTAGCGTTGTCCTGGTAACCATAAAGAGGGGACACACAGACATATCATTATGGATGCTGATGCCACTGTTGACATAAAGTGCTTTACAGAAACACAGCCCAGACCCAGATAGAGCTAGACCAGACCAAGCTGTACCATCTGGTGTTCTGATCTGGAGAGACTCTTCACTGCCTCGTCAGCATCAGGATGTTGTTGAGGCTCCCCAGAGGATCCACGATAGTCATGTCTCTCTCCTGTGTGAATGAGAACATCAAACAGATGGTAAACTGATGACCATCTATTCATAGAGTCTTACAAGAGGCATGCATATGTCTAAAATGGCCACTTTCATCATGATTTCCTAAAATAGTGTTTTGTGACGCAAATGTTAAAGGGTCGTTCACGAAATGGGTGGCTTTGCGTCGCTTTGTTATTTTAAGTAGAAAATATGCACCAATATAGAATTTTAAACGCCTGTTATATTAGACGAGGGGAACTTTAATATAGACCACATGGAGAATTCAATACATCGAATTGAAAAGTCCCAAAAATATATGAACCAATGGCAGATGACCCTTTAACAATTCCTACAGTACTGAACAACATATTGAAGTGTATAACTTCAGTAGAATGCCCCTTAAAACCCACATTCAATAACTGCATAGTGTGTCCCTGTTGAAGACAGTACTCACTGGTGTTAATCTGATATTCTGTCTCTTCCTCTTTTCCTCTCACTCCCAAAACGTCTTCCTGCTTCACCTTTATTGAGATAGCATCATCTTCCTCTAAACGGTTCTTTCTCTTCTTTCACTATAACAGCCTCCTCTTCCTCCTTTTTCATTCTGAAAGATTCTTTCTCAAACAGCAGACCCCCTCTTCATTAGCAAGGGAGGAAGTAGTTTAGTGAGCTCATGGTCAGGGATGTTATCTAGCTAGCTAGCATTGGCGTGTGGCCTAGTGCTAAGGCTCAGTATCAATCTTTAACACGTTTGCAAATTAAACCAGTTGATACGTCCAAGCGAAACTTGTTTAAAACACTGAGGTTAGCTAATGTACATTAAAACAGCAGACCTCATCTATAGCAGGGGATGAGTACTTTAATGAACTCATGGTCAGGGATGTTAGCTAGCTAGTTAGCATTAGCGACTAGCCTCGTTCTGGCTCAGCATAAATCTTTAACAGTTTTGCAGTTAGGTTACAGTTAACCAGTGTCGTCAACAAAGACTATGTTTAAAACACTGAGATTGAATCATGAACATTAGAATGGTCTAAGCAGGGTGTCAAAGTCAAATGGACGGAGGGCCAAATAAAAATCAGCTACAGACGAGGCCGGACTGTTCGAATGTTCATTGAAAAATTTTAAATACGCATATAGTCTAGTGAACCTAATTGAACCTACTGAAAACCTAACAAATATATTACAATATGATCAGATAAATAAAGCAATATTTTCTTATGGCTCTGTCAGTAATCTTTAATTTTCAACAGACACAAAAGACAAATTTCCTTTATATAAATATCCCCATAACATGAACATTAAATGAAAGAAACCGGTATTCAAGGCACCATCAGTAGACTATATTTTCTATTTAGCAAAAGTGGGCTAAATTTACTTCAAAGAAAAACAATAATAGCAATTTTCTATCATCCACTCAACTGAAATATTTTTTAAATATAATTGGATTGAAATACAAAAAAAAAATAAAGTGCAAAATCTATTATCAAAAACAACACTTTGTTTAAGGAAATGTAACATGCAGTAGAAAACCAATGTAATTTTTTAACTAGCTTGAACTGAGTAAAAACTCTAAATATGTGATTACTCAGTAATGTTCATGAGTTGGTGATGCCCAGGTGGTGTCCCATCTTTTCCACAAGTTCATCAATGTTCGGGAGGTAAGGCTCTGAAAGCTGAAGAAATCCTCAGGAGTGATTGGAGGTGTTCAGCAGTAGTCGACTTCTGTGTGATGTTTTGTTCAGGTTCATCAAAGAAAACAGTTGTTCACACAGGTATGTGCTGCCAAACATGACAATGTTTGAGCAGCCTGGATCTTGCTGGGGCATTGTGCCGGGAGGAAAGCGGGCGAACTCATGGCACCCACTGCGCATATTTTGCCCTCAGTGCATCATTGCATTGGAGGTCAATCAACTCCATTTGGAGGTTTGGTGGTGAGCTTTCCCGTCAACAGCAAATGGGTTACCCGAGCAGTTCCAACCTGCTTTTTGTGCTTCAAAGTCAGCAAATCGGCGTCGAAAGTCAGCGGCAAGCATACCTATTTTATCAGCCAACTGTGTGCTCGGGAGCACTGGTAGAAACTTCTCTTTCATGGTCTGGCAGCTGGGAAAGTATTCAAATTTTCTTTCTCGCATCTCGTCTCCCACAGAGTCAGTTTGGTTTTAAATGCCTTCACTGTACTGTACATATCAGGGACACGATCCCGACCTGCAGCTGCAAGTTTTATTGCATTCAGATGACTCGTAATGTCACACAGAAAAGCCATTTCACACAGAAACATTTAGTCTCGAGGTTGTGTTGTCTTTCCCTTTGCTGTCAGAACAGACAAATCTCCTCCTCTGAAGCTCGAAACATCTTTGAAGCACCTTTCCCTGGCTTAGCCATGTTTTACCTCTGTGTGAGGCAAATCACCATGCTCCCGTTTCTAACTCCGTCAGAAATGCCTTGTAGCGGTGATTCAAACCTTGGCTCTGATAAAGTTAACTGTGCGCGTGATGATGCTCATTACATGCTCCATTTTCAGGCTTTACCGCTGCAGCTTCCCTGGTGTATGATACAATGATAAGCTGTCAGCTCACCTGTATCGCGTTTTCCTCTTGCATCTTTTCTTCTTCGCAGATCCGCTCCTGTCCACACATCGCAGGTGCTCGTCGGTTGTCAAACCCGAGTTTTCCCAAACAGCTCCATCTCATTTACACATCTTGACACCTCCTTATTCTAGTCATGCCCGTAGTTGTGCCATGCATAGGGCGTAAAGCCAAGAAAACTTCCTCTGTCTTAAACTTATAGGTTGAGTCCACTCACGGATGAAAAATTGACAACTGGGCAATGTCAAATGTCAGTGCTCATCACAGCCAAGGAATATGCAATAAAAATCTTTTCCCTTTTTCTGACTGCTCTTAGATTGATGGACAACTGGTCTACTCTCGGCAATGGTGTTTCTGCTCAGACTCATTTAAAAAGAGTTGCCTTTTTCTGGGCAAACTTCAGTCACAAACTTTAATCATGCAGTTTTTGATGAAATCCCCCTCCGTAAATGGCCGGGCTGATTTAGCGATCTCTTCTGCCAAAATAAAACTGGCCTTGACAGCAGCCTGGCCTTGTGATTTGGCTTTTTGAACAGAGCCTGTCGAGATTTGAGGCCTCGTTTTAATTCCTCTGCCTTTTGTAGCCTTTGTTCCATGTCCATATTCTTGTTTTTGTCCGCGTGTTTCGTTTCATAATGTCGTCTCAGATTATACTCTTTCAGTACCGCCACACTTTCTCCACACAGAAGACACACAGGTTTTCCAGCTACCTTCGTGAACATATACTCCGACTCCCACCTTGTTTGAAACCCCGGTTCTCAGTATCCACCTTCCGTTTTGCCATTTTTGATGGGTATCTGAAAGTTAATTTTACTGTGATGCTGGCGACTGCTGTGCCAATAAATATTGAAATGAAGCAGCCTACTGCTCGGTGCGTCACCTTGCATTGTGGGAAATGTAGCGTGTTGATGCGTGTAAGATCCTGCCCGGGCTGCCGGCTGCGGGCGGTTCTAATAATAAATCAAGATCATCCCAGGGGCCGTAAAAACCTTCTTGCGGGCCGGATGTGGCCCGCGGGCCTTGACTCTGAATTTCCTCCTCTGTCTCTGCTGCTAAAGCCACTTTCTACCACTCTAAATTCCAAGCATCTGCCTCTAACCCTAGGAAGCTCTTTGCCACCTTCTCCTCCCCTCTTGAATCCTCCTCCCCCTCCCCCCTCCTCCCTCTCTGCAGATGACTTCGTCAACCATTTTGAAAAGAAGGTCGACGACATCCGATCCTCGTTTGCTAAGTCAAACGACACCGCTAGTTCTGCTCACACTGCCCTACCCTGTGCTCCATATTTTCTCCCCTCTCTCTCCAGATGAAATCTCGCGTCTTGTGGCTGACCGGCCGCCCAACAACCTGCCCGCTTGACCCTATCCCCTCACTCTCTTCTCCAGACCATCTCCGGTGACCTTCTCCCTTACCTCACCTCGCTCATCAACTCATCCCTGACCGCTGGCTACGTCCCTCCCGTCTTCAAGAGAAGCGAGAGTTGCACCCCCTTCTGAAAAAACCTACACTCGATCCCTCCGATGTCAACAACTACAGACCAGTATCCCTTCTTTCTTTTCTCTCCAAAACTCTTGAACGTGCCGTCCTTGGCCAGCTCTCCCGCTATCTCTCTCAGAATGACCTTCTTGATCCAAATCAGTCAGGTTTCAAGACTAGTCATTCAACTGAGACTGCTCTTCTCTGTATCACGGAGGCGCTCCGCACTGCTAAAGCTAACTCTCTCTCCTCTGCTCTCATCCTTCTAGACCTATCGGCTGCCTTCGATACTGTGAACCATCAGATCCTCCTCTCCACCCTCTCCGAGTTGGGCATCTCCGGCGCGGCCCACGCTTAGATTGCGTCCTACCTGACAGGTCGCTCCTACCAGGTGGCGTGGCGAGAATCCGTCTCCTCACCACGTGCTCTCACCACTGGTGTCCCCCAGGGCTCTGTTCTAGGCCCTCTCCTATTCACGCTATACACCAAGTCACTTGGCTCTGTCATAACCTCACATGGTCTCTCCTATCATTGCTATGCAGACGACACACAATTAATCTTCTCCTTTCCCCCTTCTGATGACCAGGTGGCGAATCGCATCTCTGCATGTCTGGCAGACATATCAGTGTGGATGACGGATCACCACCTCAAGCTGAACCTCGGCAAGACGGAGCTGCTCTTCCTCCCGGGGAAGGACTGCCCGTTCCATGATCTCGCCATCACGGTTGTCCTCCTCCCAGAGCGCTAAGAACCTTGGCGTGATCCTGGACAACACCCTGTCGTTCTCAACTAACATCAAGGCGGTGGCCCGTTCCTGTAGGTTCATGCTCTACAACATCCGCAGAGTACGACCCTGCCTCACACAGGAAGCGGCGCAGGTCCTAATCCAGGCACTTGTCATCTCCCGTCTGGATTACTGCAACTCGCTGTTGGCTGGGCTCCCTGCCTGTGCCATTAAACCCCTACAACTCATCCAGAACGCCGCAGCCCGTCTGGTGTTCAACCTTCCCAAGTTCTCTCACGTCACCCCGCTCTCTCCACTGGCTTCCAGTTGAAGCTCGCATCCGCTACAAGACCATGGTGCTTGCCTACGGAGCTGTGAGGGGAACGGCACCTCAGTACCTCCAGGCTCTGATCAGGCCCTACACCCAAACAAGGGCACTGCGTTCATCCACCTCTGGCCTGCTCGCCTCCCTACCACTGAGAAGTACAGTTCCCGCTCAGCCCAGTCAAAACTGTTAGCTGCTCTGGCCCCCAATGGTGGAACAAACTCCCTCACGACGCCAGGACAGCGGAGTCAATCACCACCTTCCGGAGACACCTGAAACCCCACCTCTTTAAGGAATACCTAGGATAGGATAAAGTAATCCTTCTCACCCCCC
>NW_027034329.1:0-7804 GCF_034236695.1 Oncorhynchus nerka | reverse complement strand
CAGTAGGACTGATGAGGACTGAGGTACAGTAGGACTGATGAGGACTGAGGTACAGTGAGGACTGATGAGGACTGAGGTACAGTAGGCCTGATGAGGACTGAGGTACAGTAGGACTGATGAGGACTGAGGTACAGTAGGACTGAGGTGCAGTAGGACTGATGAGGACTGAGGTACTGATGAGGACTGAGGTACAGTAGGACTGATGAGGACTGAGGTACAGTAGGCCTGATGAGGACTGAGGTACAGTAGGCCTGATGAGGACTGAGGTACAGTATGTCTGATGAGGACTGAGGTACAGTAGGACTGAGGTACAGTAGGACTGAGGTACAGTAGGCCTGATGAGGACTGAGGTACAGTAGGTCTGATGAGGACTGAGGTACAGTAGGACTGATGAGGACTGAGGTACAGTAGGCCTGATGAGGACTGAGGTACAGTAGGCCTGATGAGGACTGAGGTACAGTAGGCCTGATGAGGACTGAGGTACAGTAGGACTGATGAGGACTGAGGTACAGTAGGACTGAGGTACAGTAGGACTGATGAGGACTGAGGTACAGTAGGACTGATGAGGACTGAGGTACAGTAGGACTGAGGTACAGTAGGACTGATGAGGACTGAGGTACAGTAGGTATGATGAGGACTGAGGTACAGGAGGACTGATGAGGACTGAGGTACAGTAGGACTGATGAGGACTGAGGTACAGTAGGCCTGATGAGGACTGAGGTACAGTAGGCCTGATGAGGACTGAGGTACAGTAGGACTGATGAGGACTGAGGTACAGTAGGACTGATGAGGACTGAGGTACAGTAGGACTGATGAGGACTGAGGTACAGTAGGACTGATGAGGACTGAGGTACAGTAGGACTGATGAGGACTGAGGTACAGTAGGACTGATGAGGAGTGAGGTACAGTAGGACTGATGAGGAGTGAGGTACAGTAGGACTGATGAGGAGTGAGGTACAGTAGGTCTGATGAGGACTGAGGTACAGTAGGTCTGATGAGGACTGAGGTACAGTAGGACTGATGAGGACTGAGGTACAGTAGGACTGATGAGGACTGAGGTACAGTAGGACTGATGAGGACTGAGGTACAGTAGGACTGATGAGGACTGAGGTAGGCAAGGTAGGACTGATGAGGACTGAGGAAGGTAGGACAGAGGACTGGAGGTAAGTAGAACTGATGAGGACTGAGTACAGTAGGACTGATGAGGACTGAGGTACAGTAGAACTGATGAGGACTGAGGTACAGTAGAACTGGATGGTAGGTACAGTAGGACTGATGAGGACTGAGGTACAGTAGGACTGAGGGTACAGTAGGACTGATGAGGACTGAGGGTACAGTAGGACTGGAGGTGTCTGATGAGGACTGAGGTACAGTAGGTCTGATGAGGACTGAGGTACAGTATGTCTGATGAGGACTGAGGTACAGTAGGACTGAGGTACAGTAGGACTGATGAGGACTGAGGTACAGTAGGCCTGATGAGGACTGAGGTACAGTAGGACTGATGAGGACTGAGGTACAGTAGGTCTGATGAGGACTGGAGGTACAGTAGGCCTGATGAGGACTGAGGTACAGTAGGCCTGATGAGGACTGAGGTACAGTAGGACTGATGAGGACTGGACTGAGAGGTACAGTAGGACTGATGAGGACTGAGGTACAGTAGGGACTGATGAGGACTGAGGTACAGTAGGACTGAGAGGACTGAGGACAGATGAGGACTGAGGTACAGTAGGACTGATGAGGACTGAGGTACAGTAGGACTGAGAGACTGAGGTACAGTAGGACTGATGAGGACTGAGGTACAGTAGGCCTGATGAGGACTGAGGTGACTGATGAGGACTGAGGTAGGTCTGATGAGGACAGTAGGGACTGATGAGGACTGAGGTACAGTAGGACTGATGAGGACTGAGGTACAGTAGGACTGATGAGGACTGAGGTACAGTAGGACTGATGAGGAGTGAGTACAGTAGGACTGAGGGAGTGAGGTACAGTAGGACTGATGAGGACTGATGAGGACAGTAGGCCTGATGACTGATGAGGACTGAGGTACAGTAGGACTGATGAGGACTGAGGTACAGTAGGACTGATGAGGACTGAGGTAGGGACTGATGAGGACTGATGAGTGAGGTACAGTAGGTATGATGAGGACTGATGAGGAGAGGACTGAGGTACAGTAGGCCTGATGAGGACTGGAGGTACAGTAGGCCTGATGAGGACTGAGGTACAGTAGGCCTGATGAGGACTGAGGTCTGATGAGGACTGAGGTACAGTAGACTGATGAGGACTGAGGTACAGTAGGATGAGGACTGAGGTACAGTAGGACTGATGAGGACTGAGGTACAGTAGGACTGATGAGGACTGAGGTCCTGATGAGGACTGAGGTACAGTAGGACTGATGCCAGTAGACTGATGGACTGAGGTACAGTAGGTCTGATGGGGACTGAGGCACTGATGATGGACTGAGGTAGGACAGTAGGACTGAGGCACAGTAGGACTGATGAGGACAGGTACCGAGACTGATGAGGACTGAGGTACAGTAGGACTGATGAGGACTGAGGTACAGTAGACTGATGAGGACTGAGGTACAGTAGGACTGATGAGGACTGGAGGTACAGTAGGACTGATGAGACTGAGGTACAGTAGAACTGATGAGGACTGAGGTACAGTAGAACTGATGAGGACTGAGGTACAGTAGGACTGATGAGGACTAGGCCTGATGAGGACTGAGGTACAGTATGTCTGATGAGGACTGAGGTACAGTAGGACTGAGGTACACAGTAGGACTGAGGTACAGTAGGACCTAGTGAGGACTGAGGTACAGTAGGACTGATGAGGACTGAGGAGTACAGTAGGTCTGATGAGGACTGAGGTACAGTAGGCCTGATGAGGACTGAGGTACAGTAGGTCTGATGAGGACTGAGGTACAGTAGGACTGATGAGGACTGAGGTACAGTAGGACTGATGAGGACTGAGGTACAGTAGGACTGATGAGGACTGAGGTACAGTAGACTGAGAGGACAGTAGGACTGATGAGGACTGAGGCACAGGAGGACTGATGAGGACTGAGGTACAGTAGGACTGATGAGGACTGAGGTACAGTAGGACTGATGAGGACTGAGGTACAGTAGGACTGATGAGGACTGAGGTACAGTAGGACTGATGAGGACTGATACAGTAGGAGATGAGGACTGAGGTACAGTAGAACTGATGAGGACTGAGGCAAGTAGGACTGATGAGGACTGAGGTACAGTAGAACTGATGAGGACTGAGGTACAGTAGGACTGATGAGGACTGAGGTACAGTAGAACTGATGAGGACTGAGGTACAGTAGGACTGATGAGGACTGAGGTACAGTAGGACTGATGAGGACTGAGGTACAGTAGGACTGATGAGGACTGAGGTACAGTAGGTCTGATGAGGACTGAGGTACAGTAGGACTGAGGACTGAGGTACAGTAGGACTGATGAGGACTGAGGTACAGTAGGTCTGATGAGGACTGAGGTACAGTAGGCCTGATGAGGACTGAGGTACAGTAGGTCTGATGAGGACTGAGGTACAGTAGGACTGATGAGGACTGAGGTACAGTAGGACTGATGAGGACTGAGGTACAGTAGGACTGATGAGGAGTGAGGACAGTAGGTCTGATGAGGAGTGAGGTACAATAGGACTGATGAGGACTGAGGTACAGTAGGACTGATGAGGACTGAGGTACAGTAGGCCTGATGAGGACTGAGGTACAGTAGGACTGATGAGGACTGAGGCCTGATGAGGACTGAGGACAGTAGAACAGTAGGCCTGATGAGGACTGAGGTACAGTAGGACTGATGAGGACTGAGGTACAGTAGGCCTGATGAGGACTAAGGTACAGTAGGTCTGATGAGGACTGAGGTACAGTAGGCCTGATGAGGACTGAGGTACAGTAGGACTGATGAGGACTGAGGTACAGTAGGACTGATGAGGACTGAGGTACAGTAGGACTGATGAGGACTGAGGTACAGTAGGACTGATGAGGACTGAGGTACAGTAGGACTGATGAGGACTGAGGTACAGTAGAACTGATGAGGACTGAGGTACAGTAGGACTGATGAGGACTGAGGTACAGTAGGACTGATGAGGACTGAGGTACAGTAGGACTGATGAGGACTGAGGTACAGTAGGACTGATGAGGACTGAGGTACAGTAGGATGAGGACTGGAGGTACAGTAGAACTGATGAGGACTGAGGTACAGTAGGCCTGATGAGGACTGATGAGGACTGAGGACTGAGGTACAGTAGGCCTGATGAGGACTGAGGTACAGTATGTCTGATGAGGACTGAGGTACAGTAGGACTGAGGTACAGTAGGACTGAGGTACAGTAGGACTGAGGACTGAGGTACAGTAGGACTGATGAGGACTGAGGTACAGTAGGTCTGATGAGGACTGAGGTACAGTAGGCCTGATGAGGACTGAGGTACAGTAGGTCTGATGAGGACTGAGGTACAGTAGGACTGATGAGGACTGAGGTACAGTAGGACTGATGAGGACTGAGGTACAGTAGGACTGATGAGGACTGAGGTACAGTAGGACTGAGGTACCGTAGGACTGATGAGGACTGAGGTACCGTAGAACTGATGAGGACTGAGGTACAGTAGGACTGATGAGGACTGAGGTACAGTAGGACTGATGAGGACTGAGGTACAGTAGGACTGATGAGGACTGAGGTACAGTAGGACTGATGAGGACTGAGGTACAGTAGGACTGATGAGGACTGAGGTACAGTAGGACTGATGAGGACTGAGGTACAGTAGGACTGATGAGGACTGAGGTACAGTAGAACTGATGAGGACTGAGGTACAGTAGGACTGATGAGGACTGAGGTACAGTAGGACTGATGAGGACTGAGGTACAGTAGGACTGATGAGGACTGAGGTACAGTAGGACTGATGAGGACTGAGGTACAGTAGGACTGATGAGGACTGAGGTACAGTAGGCCTGATGAGGACTGAGGTACAGTAGGACTGATGAGGACTGAGGTACAGTAGGACTGATGAGGAGTGAGGTACAGTAGGCCTGATGAGGACTGAGGTACAGTAGGACTGATGAGGACTGAGGTACAGTAGGCCTGATGAGGACTGAGGTACAGTAGGACTGATGAGGACTGAGGTACAGTAGGACTGATGAGGACTGAGGTACAGTAGGACTGAGAGTGAGGTACAGTAGGACTGATGAGGAGTGAGGTACAGTAGGACTGATGAGGAGTGAGGTACAGTAGGACTGATGAGGAGTGAGGTACAGTAGGACTGATGAGGAGTGAGGTACAGTAGGCCTGATGAGGACTGAGGTACAGTAGGCCTGATGAGGACTGAGGTACAGTAGGCCTGATGAGGACTGAGGTACAGTAGGACTGATGAGGACTGAGGTACAGTAGGACTGAGGTACAGTAGGACTGATGAGGACTGAGGTACAGTAGGTCTGATGAGGACTGAGGTACAGTAGGCCTGATGAGGACTGAGGTACAGTATGTCTGATGAGGACTGAGGTACAGTAGGACTGATGAGGACTGAGGTACAGTAGGACTGATGAGGACTGAGGTACAGTAGGACTGATGAGGACTGAGGTACAGTAGAACTGATGAGGACTGAGGTACAGTAGAACTGATGAGGACTGAGGTACAGTAGAACTGATGAGGACTGAGGTACAGTAGGCCTGATGAGGACTGAGGTACAGTAGGCCTGATGAGTGAGGACTGATGAGGACTGAGGCACAGTAGGACTGATGAGGACTGAGGTACAGTAGACTGATGAGGACTGAGGTACAGTAGGACTGATGAGGACTGAGGTACAGTAGGACTGATGAGGACTGAGGTACAGTAGGACTGATGAGGACTGAGGTACAGTAGGACTGAGGACTGAGGTACAGTAGGACTGATGAGGACTGAGGTACAGTAGGACTGATGAGGACTGAGGTACAGTAGGTACTGATGAGGACTGAGGTACAGTAGGTCTGATGAGGACTGAGGTAAGTAGGACTGATGAGGACTGAGGTACAGTAGAACTGATGAGGACTGGAGGTACAGTAGGCCTGATGAGGACTGAGGTACAGTAGGCCTGATGAGGACTGAGGTACAGTATGTCTGATGAGGACTGAGGGCACTGATGAGGACTGAGGTACAGTAGGACTGAGAGTGACAGTAGGACTGATGAGGACTGAGGTACAGTAGAACTGATGAGGACTGAGGTACAGTAGGACTGATGAGGACTGAGGTACAGTAGGACTGATGAGGACTGAGGTACAGTAGGACTGATGAGGACTGAGGTACAGTAGGACTGATGAGGACTGAGGTACAGTAGGACTGATGAGGACTGAGGTACAGTAGGACTGATGAGGAGTGAGGTACAGTAGGACTGATGAGGAGTGAGGTACAGTAGGCCTGATGAGGAGTGAGGTACAGTAGGACTGATGAGGAGTGAGGTACAGTAGGCCTGATGAGGAGTGAGGTACAGTAGGCCTGATGAGGAGTGAGGTACAGTAGGCCTGATGAGGAGTGAGGTACAGTAGGCCTGATGAGGAGTGAGGTACAGTAGGCCTGATGAGGACTGAGGTACAGTAGGACTGATGAGGACTGAGGTACAGTAGGACTGAGGTACAGTAGGACTGATGAGGACTGAGGTACAGTAGGTCTGATGAGGACTGAGGTACAGTAGGCCTGATGAGGACTGAGGTACAGTATGTCTGATGAGGACTGAGGTACAGTAGGACTGAGGTACAGTAGGACTGAGGTACAGTAGGCCTGATGAGGACTGAGGTACAGTAGGTCTGATGAGGACTGAGGTACAGTAGGCCTGATGAGGACTGAGGTACAGTAGGCCTGATGAGGACTGAGGTACAGTAGGCCTGATGAGGACTGAGGTACAGTAGGCCTGATGAGGACTGAGGTACAGTAGGCCTGATGAGGACTGAGGTACAGTAGGTCTGATGAGGACTGAGGTACAGTAGGACTGATGAGGACTGAGGTACAGTAGGACTGATGAGGACTGAGGTACAGTAGGACTGAGGTACAGTAGGACTGATGAGGACTGAGGTACAGTAGGTCTGATGAGGACTGAGGTACAGGAGGACTGATGAGGACTGAGGTACAGTAGGACTGATGAGGACTGAGGTACAGTAGGCCTGATGAGGACTGAGGTACAGTAGGCCTGATGAGGACTGAGGTACAGTAGGACTGATGAGGACTGAGGTACAGTAGGACTGATGAGGAGTGAGGTACAGTAGGACTGATGAGGAGTGAGGTACAGTAGGACTGATGAGGACTGAGGTACAGTAGGTCTGATGAGGACTGAGGTACAGTAGGACTGATGAGGACTGAGGTACAGTAGGACTGATGAGGACTGAGGTACAGTAGGACTGATGAGGACTGAGGTACAGTAGGACTGATGAGGACTGAGGTACAGTAGGTCTGATGAGGACTGAGGTACAGTAGGACTGATGAGGACTGAGGTACAGTAGGACTGATGAGGACTGAGGTACAGTATGTCTGATGAGGACTGAGGTACAGTAGGACTGAGGTACAGTAGGACTGAGGACTGAGGTACAGTAGAACTGATGAGGACTGAGGTACAGTAGGTCTGATGAGGACTGAGGTACAGTAGGCCTGATGAGGACTGATGTACAGTAGGTCTGATGAGGACTGAGGTACAGTAGGACTGATGAGGACTGAGATACAGTAGGACTGATGAGGACTGAGGTACAGTAGGACTGATGAGGACTGAGGTACAGTAGGTCTGATGAGGACTGAGGTACAGTAGGACTGATGAGGACTGAGGTACA
>NW_027034328.1:0-7804 GCF_034236695.1 Oncorhynchus nerka | reverse complement strand
CTAAATCACTGCTGTGGCTTACCAGAACGGCATTTACATCAAAAGCACAGGAAAACTGATCACTGAAAATGGGGAAAATATATCCATGCGCTACTTGAACCCATTGATAAACGTGAACCACAATTAATTGACTGAGGTTGCAGTACTACAGCTTCCACAGGGTGTCTAGAGTCTTGTCATTTCCCTTCGAGTTTTTTTCTTGGTCAAACACATACAGGACACTGTATCTAATCTGGTCTAGGACCGATATTTTCGTTGAGTTTCTAGCCGGACATTTTTCCAGACGGACAGCTAATGATCTTTACATCGCCTCCTGATGAATTTTATCGCTTATTAACGTTTACTAATACCTAAAGTTGCATTACAAACGTATTTCTCAAGTGTTTTGTGAAAGTTTATCGTCGACTTTTTGAATTTTTAAAAATGACGTTACGTTTTGAAACAATGTTTTTCGTTTATCACACAGTCTACATATAACGATATCTAGGCTTTATATGGACCGATTTAATCGAAATAAAGACCCAAATAGTGTTTATGGGACATCTAGTGCCAACAAAGAAGATGGTGAAAGGTAATGAATGTTTTCTATTTTATTGTGCGGTTTGTGTAACGCCGAAATGCTAATTATTTTGTTCACGTCCCTGTGGGTCTTTTGGGGTGTTGCATGCTATCAGATAATAGCTTCTCATGCTTTCGCCGAAAAGCATTTTAAAATCTGACTTAAAAATTAAACTCAGGAAGGGGGCAAATATTTTCACAGCACTCTATATGTCTACTCTATATAATGTCAAGAAATTGGTGATGGCACTAGAACAGTCTGCAACACTCTGCCTCACCCTACTAGAATCTGAAGTCAAATGTTTGCTGATGATCTGGTGCTTCTATCCCCAACCAAGGAGGGCCTACAGCAGCACCTAGATCTTCTGCACAGATTCTGTCAGATCTGGGCCCTAACAGTAAATCTTAGTAAGACAAAAATAATGGTGTTCAAAGGAAGGTCCAATTCCCAGATCACGAGTAGAAATTACATCAAAACACCGTTGCCCTAAAACACACAAAACTATACATATCTCCGGCCTAAACATCGGCGTTATAGGTAACTTACACAAAGCTGTGAACGATCTGAGACACAAGGCAACAAGGGCCTCCTTTGCCATCAAAAGGAACATTACATTCAACAAATTAGGATCTAGCAAAAAATACTTGAATCAGTTGTAGAACCCATTGCCCTTTATAGTGGAAATCTGGGGGTCCACTCACATTACATTTACATTTAAGTCATTTAGCAGACGCTCTTATCCAGAGCGACTTACAAATTGGTGCATTCACCTTATGACATCCAGTGGAACAGTAGTGCATCTAAATCTTTTAAGGGGGGTGAGAGGGATTACTTTATCCTATCCTAGGTATTCCTTAAAGAGGTGGGGTTTCAGGTGTCTCCGGAAGGTGGTGATTGACTCACCAACCCCCCAAAAAAATCACAACAATGGGACAATACCAAATTGAGAAACTGCATACAATTCTGCAAGAAATATCCTCTATGTACAGCAGAAAACACCAAATAACTGCATTCAGAGCAGAATGAGGGTCGTTAACGCTAATTATCAAAATCCCAGGAAATAACCTACAACCAAAAAAGGAAGCAATTCCCAAACCTTCCACAAAGTCATCACCTACAGAGAGATGAACCTGGAGAAAGAGTCGCCTAAGCAAGCTAGTCCTGGGCCTTAGTTCAAACAGACCTCACATAGCCTAGGACAGCAACACAATGAGACCCAAAAAATCATGAGAAAACAAAAATTATTCTTGACACACTGGAAAGAAATGACAAAAAACAGCAAACTAGAATGCTATTTAGCCTTAAAACAGAGAGTACACAGTGGCAGAATACCTGACCACTGTGACTGACCCAAAATTAAGGAAATCTTGTACAGACTCAGTGAGCATAGCTTTACGATTGACAAAGGCCGCCCGGGGCAGACCTTGCTCTCAAAAGAAGACAGGCTATGTGAACACCTAACCTAAAACGAGGTGTAAACCGAGCTGCACTTCCTAACCTGATGCCAAATGTATGACCAGGTTAGTGTCACATATTTCCCTCAGACTACACAGATCCACAAAGAATTCGAAAACAAATCCAATTTTGATCAACTATCTCTCACATCTATCTCTCTACATATATAGTGAAATACCGGCAATCACAGAAGCCACAGAAAAAGGGCAACCAGTGAAGAACAAAGACCATTGTAAATACAACTTGTATTTCTGTTGGTTTATTTTCCTTTGTACACTATTTGCACATATGACATGAAAGGTCACTTTTCTTGGAGCTTTTGTGATTCATGTTCCCTGTAAATTAGTATTGTTTCAATATTGTTTATTATCTACATATGTTTGCCAATAAAGCCCTTAAATTGAATTGAAAGAGCGAGAAAGACCGCAAGACACTTCAAGACGGAGGGAGAGAAGGGCAACATAACCACTACCACTGATTATAAAGTTCCTCTTTCCACTGAGATTCTCTGCCTCTAACCCTATTACAGGGGCTGAGTCACTGGCTTACTGGGGCTGTCTCATGCCGTCCCTGGATGGGGTGCGTCACCTGAGTGGGTTGATTCACTGATGTGGTCATCCTGTCTGGGTTGGCGCCCCCCTTAGGTTGTGCCATGGCTGAGATCTTTGTGGGCTATACTCAGCCTTGTCTCAGGATGGTAAGTTGGTGGTTGAAGATATCCCTCTAGTGGTGTGGGGGGGCTGTGCTTTGGCAAAGTGGGTGGGGTTATATCCGTCCTGTTTGGCCCTGTCAGGTGTCTCGGATGGGGCCACAGTGTCTCCTGACCCCTCCTGTCTCAGCCTCCAGTATTTATGCTGCAGTAGTTTATGTGTCGGGGGGCTAGGGTCAGTTTGTTATATCTGGAGTACTTCTCCTGTCCTATTCAGTGTCCTGTGTGAATCTAAGTGTGCGTTCTCTAATTCTCTCCTTCCTCTCGGAGGACCTGAGCCCTAGGACCATGCCCCAGGACTACCTGACATGATGACTCCTTGCTGTCCCCAGTCCACCTGGCCGTGCTGCTGCTCCAGTTTCAGCTGTTCTGTCTTATTATTATTATTATTATTATTATTATTATTATTCGACCATGCTGATCATTTATGAACATTTGAACATCTTGGCCATGTTCTGTTATAATCTCCACCTGGCACAGCCAGAAGAGGACTGGCCACCCCACATAGCCTGGTTCCTCTCTAGGTTTCTTCCTAGGTTTTGGCCTTTCTAGGGAGTTTTTCCTAGCCACCGTGCTTCTACACCTGCATTGCTTGCTGTTTGGGGTTTTAGGCTGGGTTTCTGAACAGCACTTTGAGATATCAGCTGATGTACCAAGGGCTATATAAAGACATTTGATTTGATTTATAAGGTTGAACCCATTCCCTTAACCCCAGTCCTCGTCTAAAGCCTTACCCTGATGCCAAAAGGCTGTCCAGGTCTTTTGAGTAAAACTTTGCGGTTCTTGCCCGTGTTCTTGTGGGATACTTGAATAGTTCTCCTCTTGGTGTCAGACCAGTAGACCATGTCATTGAAAACCATTACAGAGAATGGACTGGTCATTTCAGTCAGCTGCAGAAGCTTTGTGAAGACAGATAAGAGCAAAAAGAACCGTCTTAACCAGTCACATTCCATGCTTACAGTAAAGTTCATATCTAGACATTCCATGTTTACTGTAAAGAGTATAACCATAATTCATGTTAGCTGCAGTGTTACCCTGACATTGTGTCCTTCCAGGGATACAGAGCCGATGCACTGCAGTTTTTCATCTGCCCAGTAGATTCGGTCAGTGAGAGTGTCCACAGAGAGACTGACTGGCCAGCTGAGACCACGAGTCAACACCACCTTCCTCTCAGAGCCATCCATCCCTGACCGCTCAATCTGGGGATCGCTACCAACCTCTGACCAATACATCAACCTGGGAGAGAAAGAACAACGATTAGTCTACATCGGGGGTAGGCAACCCTGGTTCTGGAGTGCCCAAGGAACTTGTAGTTTCTCATTTAACCAACCTGGAAGACCAAGTGTGTGTTGAATTTAGGCAATCATTACTAAACTGATCAATTAGCTCAGTTGGGACAAAATCCTGCAGTAGCTGCAGCACTCCAGGAACAGGGTTGTCTACAGCTATCAGTCTACCAAAATCTATCCTACAGTCCACAACTTCAGACGAGTTTATGATTTATTATATTCTACTGAAGCTTTATTTTAACACCCTGTCCCCTCACCCACCTTTGTGTGGCAGCTGCCCTTTCACATGTGATATGTTTTATGACTGCTGCAAAATGAATTGCCTGTGAGGACATTGAAGTTCTGAATACTGGCTAGAGCAATTAAACATGTAAGGGGAGGAGTGTTTTTACAACCAACATAATACAATTAAAAACCCGTCTTCCTTCAGGCTCAACCAAGCAGAGTGAGGTTCTAAAAAACAGGACAGACTTTCATGCGAACTTCTAAACAGGTGGAAGCGCCAGAGGGACCTGCACATCTATCAGACTGAATTAGGCCATTTTGATTATGAAACATTTTCCCCACACCATTTACAAACCAACCACATTGGGAACCTAAGTTGGAGTCAGTGTCAAACTATACAGACCCTAGGGTCTCCCGAGTGGCGCAAGGGTCTAAGGCATTGCATCGCAGTGATAGCTGTGCAAAGAGGTGGGGGTTCTCAGGTGTCTCCGGAAGGTGGGTGATTGACTCCGCTGTCCTGGCGTCGTGAGGGAGTTTGTTCCACCATTGGGGGCCAGAGCAGCGAACAGTTTTGACTGGGCTGAGCGGGAACTGTACTTCCTCAGTGGTAGGGAGGCGAGCAGGCCAGAGGTGGATGAACGCAGTGCCCTTGTTTGGGTGTAGGGCCTGATCAGAGCCTGAGGTACTGAGGTGCCGTTCCCTCACAGCTCCGTAGGCAAGCACCATGGTCTTGTAGCGGATGCGAGCTTCAACTGGAAGCCAGTGGAGGGAGCGGAGGAGCGGGGTGACGGAGAGAACTTGGGAAGGTTGAACACCAGACGGGCTGCGGCGTTCTGGATGAGTTGTAGGGTTTAATGGCACAGGCAGGAGCCCAGCCAACAGCGAGTTGCAGTAATCCAGACGGGAGATGACAAGTGCCTGGATTAGACCTGCGCCGCTTCCTGTGTGAGGCAGGGTCGTACTCTGCGGATGTTGTAGAGCATGAACCTACAGGAACGGGCCACCGCCTTGATGTTAGTTGAGAACGACAGGGTGTTGTCCAGGATCACGCCAAGGTTCTTAGCGCTCTGGGAGGAGGACACAATGGAGTTGTCAACCGTGATGGCGAGATCATGGAACGGGCAGTCCTTCCCGGGAGGAAGAGCAGCTCCGTCTTGCCGAGGTTCAGCTTGAGGTGGTGATCCGTCATCCACACTGATATGTCTGCCAGACATGCAGAGATGCGATTCGCCACCTGGTCATCAGAAGGGGAAAGGAGAAGATTAATTGTGTGTCGTCTGCATAGCAATGATAGGAGAGACCATGTGAGGTTATGACAGAGCCAAGTGACTTGGTGTATAGCGAGAATAGGAGAGGGCCTAGAACAGAGCCCTGGGGGACACCAGTGGTGAGAGCACGTGGTGTGGAGACGGATTCTCGCCACGCCACCTGGTAGGAGCTAATTGTCAGGTAGGACGCAACCAAGCTGCCGCGCCGGAGATGCCCAACTCGGAGAGGGTGGAGAGGAGGATCTGATGGTTCACAGTATCGAAGGCAGCCGATAGGTCTAGAAGGATGAGAGCAGAGGAGAGAGAGTTAGCTTTAGCAGTGCGGAGCGCCTCCGTGATACAGAGAAGAGCAGTCTCAGTTGAATGACTAGTCTTGAAACCTGACTGATTTGGATCAAGAAGGTCATTCTGAGAGAGATAGCGGGAGAGCTGGCCAAGGACGGCACGTTCAAGAGTTTTGGAGAAAAGAAAGAAGGGATACTGGTCTGTAGTTGTTGACATCGGAGGGATCGAGTGTAGGTTTTTCAGAAGGGTGCAACTCGCTCTCTTGAAGACGGAAGGGACGTAGCCAGCGGTCAGGGATGAGTTGATGAGCGAGGTGAGGTAAGGGAGAAGGTCTCCGGAAATGGTCTGGAGAAGAGAGGAGGGGATAGGGACAAGCGGGCAGGTTGTTGGGCGGCCGGCCGTCACAAGACGCGAGATTCTATCTGGAGAGAGAGGGGAGAAAGAGGTCAGAGCACAGGGTAGGGCAGTGTGAGCAGAACCAGCGGTGTCGTTTGACTTAGCAAACGAGGATCGGATGTCGTCGACCTTCTTAAAATGGTTGACGAAGTCATCTGCAGAGAGGGAGGAGGGGGGGGAGGGGAGGAGGATTCAGGAGGGAGGAGAAGGTGGCAAAGAGCTTCCTAGGGTTAGAGGCAGATGCTTGGAATTTAGAGTGGTAGAAAGTGGCTTTAGCAGCAGAGAGAGAAGAGGAAAAATGTAGAGAGGAGGGAGTGAAAGGATGTCGGGTCCAGGGAGGCGTAGTTTCCTCCATTTCCGCCGGCTGCCCGGAGCCTGTTCTGTGAGCTCGCAATGAGTCGTCGAGCCACGGAGCGGGGAGGGAGGACCGAGCAGCCTGGAGGATAGGGGACATAGAGAGTCAAAGGATGCAGAAAGGGGAGGAGAGGAGGGTTGAGGAGGCAGAATCAGGAGATAGGTTGGAGAAGGTTTGAGCAGAGGGAAGAGATGATAGGATGGAAGAGGAGAGAGTAACGGGGGAGAGAGAGCGAAGGTTGGGACGGCGCGATACCATCCGAGTAGGGGCAGTGTGGGAAGTGTTGGATGAGAGCGAGAGGGGAAAAGGATACAAGGTAGTGGTCGGAGACTTGGAGGGAGTTGCAATGAGGTTAGTGGAAGAACAGCATCTAGTAAAGATGAGGTTGAGCGTATTTCCTGCCTTGTGAGTAGGGGGGAAGGTGAGAGGGTGAGGTCAAAAGAGGAGAGGAGTGGAAAGAAGGAGGCAGAGAGGAATGAGTCAAAGGTAGACGTGGGGAGGTTAAAGTCGCCCAGAACTGTGAGAGGTGAGCCGTCTCAGGAAAGGAGCTTATCAAGGCATCAAGCTCATTGATGAACTCTCCGAGGGAACCTGGAGGGGCGATAAATGATAAGGATGTTAAGCTTGAAAGGGCTGGTAACTGTGACAGCATGGAATTCAAAGGAGGCGATAGACAGATGGGTAAGGGGAGAAAGAGAGAATGACCACTTGGGAGAGATGAGGATCCCGGGGTGCCACCACCCCGCTGACCAGAAGCTCGGGTGTGCGAAACACGTGGGCAGACGAAGAGAGAGCAGTAGGAGTAGCAGTGTTGTCTGTAGATCCATGTTTCCGTCAGTGCCAAGAAGTCGAGGACTGGAGGGAGACAGGCGGAGATGAATCCTGCCTTGTTGGCCGCAGATCGGCAGTTCCAGAGGCTACCGGAGACTGAACACTGGTCGTATGGGACCACCAGATTAGGTACCACGCCACGCGGTGTGAGCGCTTGTATGGTCTGTGGGAGAGAGGAGAGAACAGGGATAGACAGACACATAGTTGACAGGCTAGAGAAGAGGCTACGCTAATGCAGAGGAGATTGGAATGACAAGTGGACTACACGTCTCGAATGTTCAGAAAGTTAAGCTTACGTAGCAAGAATCTAATTGACTAAAATGATTAAAATGATACAGTACTGCTGGAGGTAGGCTAGTTGCGTTGTTGACACTCACTCTAATCAAGTCGCTCCATTGAGTGTGAAGTTTCTGCTAATGTTGCTTGTAGATA
>NW_027034327.1:0-7802 GCF_034236695.1 Oncorhynchus nerka | reverse complement strand
GACTGGATCGGGTAGTAGGGGAAGGATCAGGTAGTGACTGGATCAGGTAGTGACTGGATCAGGTAGTAGGGGAAGGATCAGTTTGTGACTGGATCGGGTAGTAGGGGAAGGATCAGTTTGTGACTGGATCAGGTAGTAGGGGGAAGGATCAGTTTGTGACTGGATCAGGTAGTAGGGGAAGGATCAGTTTGTGACTGGATCAGGTAGTAGGGGGAAGGATCAGTTTGTGACTGGATCGGGTAGTAGGGGAAGGATCAGTTAGTGACTGGATCAAGTAGTAAAGAGATCAGTTTGTGACTGGATCGGGTAGTAGGGGAGGATCCAGTTTGTGACTGGATCGGGTAGTAGGGAAGGATCAGTTTGTGACTGGATCTGGTAGTAGGGGGAAGGATCAGTTTGTGACTGGATCAGGTAGTGACTGGACTGGATCAGGTAGTAGGGGAAGGATCAGGTTGTGACTGGATCAGTAGTGACTGATCAGGTAGTAGGGGAAGGATCAGAGAAGTGACTGATCTAGGTAGTGACTGGATCAGGTAGTAGGGGAAGGATCAATTTGTGACTGGATCTGGTAGTCAAATGAGTAGTAACTGTCAAGTAAGGATCAGTTTGTGACTGGATCTAGGTAGTAGAGGGAAAAAGAAATTTAGATCAGGTAGTGACTGGATCAGGTAGTGACTGATCAAGTAGTAGGGAGGATCAGTTTGTGACTGGATCAGGTGACTGGATCAATTAGTAACTAGTAGGGGAGGATCAGTTTGTGACTGGATCAGGTAGTAGGAAGGATCGTTTGTGACTGGATCAGAGTAGTAGGGGAAGAATCAGTTTGTGACTGATCGGGTAGTAGATGAATCAGTTGTGACTGGATCGGGTAACTAGATCAAGGAAGGATCAGTTTGTGACTGGATCGGGTAACTGGCAGTTTGTGACTGGATCAAGGTAACTAGGAAGATCAGTTTGTGATTGGATCGCGTAGTAGGGGAAAGGATCAGTTTGTGACTGGATCGGGTAGTAGGGGGAAGGATCAGTTTGTGACTGGATCGGGTAGTAGGGGAAGGATCAGTTTGTGACTGGATCGGGTAGTAGGGGGGGGATCAGGTAGACTGGATCAGGTAGTGACTGGATCAGGTAGTAGGGGAAGGAATCAGTTTGTGACTGATCAGGTAGTAGGGGAAGGGGACTGGATCAGGTAGTAGGGGAAGGATCTGTTTGTGACTGGATCAGTTTGTGACTGGATCAGGTAGTGACAATTTGATGGATCAGGTAGTGACTGGATCAGGGTAGTAGGGAAGGATCAGTTTGTGACTGGATCAGGTAGTAGGGGAAGGATCAGTTTGTGACTGGATCTGGTAGTAGGGGGAAGGATCAGTTTGTGACTGGATCTGGTAGTATTCGGGTAGTAGGAAGGATCAGTTTGTGACTGGATCGGGTAGTAGGGGAAGGATCAGGTAGTGACTGGATCAGGTAGTGACTGGATCAGGTAGTAGGAGGATCAGTTGTGACTGGATCAGTTTGACTGGATCTGGTAGTAGGGGAAGGATCAGTTTGTGACTGGATCAGGTAATAGTAGTAGGGGGAAGGATCTGCCAACTGGATCAGGTAGTAGGAAGGATCAGTTTGTGACTGGATCTTAGTAGTAAAGGAAGGATCAGTTTGTGACTGGATCGGGTAGTAGGGGATGGATCAGTTGTGACTGGATCAGGTCAGTTTGACTGGATCAGGTAGTGACTGGATCAGGTAGTAGGGGGAAGGTGACTCAGTTAGTGACTGGATCAGGTAGTAGGGGGAAGGATCAGTTTGTGACTGGATCTGGGTAGTAGGGGAAGGATCAGTTTGTGACTGGATCAGGTAGTAGGGGGAAGGATCAGGTTGTGACTGGATCTGGTAGTAGGGGAAGGATCAGTTTGACTGGATCAGGTAGTAGGATCAGGTAAGTTTGGATCAGTTTGTGACTGGATCAGGTAGTGACTGGATCAGGTAGTAGAAGGATCAGGAAGTGACTGGATCAGGTAGTGACTGGATCAGGTAGTAGGGAAGGATCAGTTTGTGACTGGATCGGGTAGTAGGGGAAAGGATCAGTTCAGTGACTGGATCTGGTAGTAGGGGAAGGATCAGTTTCAGTGACTGGATCGGGTAGTAGGGAAGGATCAGTTTGTGACTGGATCAGGTAGTGACTGGATCAGGTAGTAGGGGAAGGATCAGTTTGTGACTGGATCAGGCAGTGACTGGATCAGGTAGTAGGGGAAGGATCAGTTTGTGACTGGATCAGGTAGTAGGAAGAATCAGTTTGTGACTGATCTGGTAGTAATGAGAATGAATCAGTTTGTGACTGGATCAGGTAGTAGGGGAAGAATCAATTTGTAACTAGATAGATATGGCGAGAAGAATCAATTTAGCAACTGAATCTGAGAAGAATCAATTTGTAGTAGGGGAATGAGAAGATCAGTTTGTGACTGGATCAAGGTAGTCAAGGGGGAAGGATCCGTTTGTGACTGGATCAAATGGGAAGTAAATTTAGAAGGATCAGTTTGTGACTGGATCAAGTAGTAACTGAATCCAGGTAGGGAAGGATCAGGTTGTGACTGGATCAGGTAGTAGACTGGATCAGGATGTGACTGGATCAGTTTGTGACTGGATCGTAGTAACTGAATCAGGTAGTAGGGGAAGGATAAGTTTGTGACTGGATCTCACAGGTTGTGACTGGATCTAGTAGTGACTGGATGTCCAGGTAGTGACTGGATCAGGTAGTGACTGACTGTCAGGGAAGGATCAATTTAGTGACTGATCAAATTGTAACTAGATCAGGGAAGGATCAATTTGTAACTAGATCGGGTAACTGTCAGACTGGATCAATTTGTGACTGATCAGGTAGTAGGGAAGGATCAGTTGTGACTGGATCGGGTAGTCAGGGGAAGGATCAATTTGTGACTGGATCAGGTAGTAGGGGAAGGATCAGTTTGTGACTGGATCGGGTAGTAGGGGAAGGATCAGGAAGTGACTGGATCAAGTAGTGACTGATCAGGTAGTGGGATCAATTTGTGACTGGATCAGGTTGTGACTCAATTTGGATCAGGTAGTGACTGTCAGGGAAGACTGGATCGGTAGTGGGACTGGATCAGTTTGTGACTGGATCAATTTGTAGTAAGGGAAGGATCAGTTTGTGACTGGATCAAGTAGTGACTGACTGTGTCAATTTAGTGAACTGAATCAAGTAGGAAGGATCAGTTTGTGACTGGATCTGGTAGTAGGGGGAAGGATCAGTTGTGACTGGATCTGGTAGTAGGGAAGGATCAGTTTGTGACTGGATCGGGGTAGTAGGGAAGAAGGATCAGGTTGACTGGATCAGGTAGTAGATCAGGGAGGATCAGTTGTGACTGGATCAGGTATTGACTGGATCAGGTAGTAGGGAATAATCAGGAAGTGACTGGATCAGGTAGTGACTGGATCAGGTAGTAGGGAAGGATCAGTTTGTGACTGGATCAGGTAGTAGGGAAGGATCAGTTTGTGACTGGATCTGGTAGTAGGGAATAAATTTGGATCAGTTTGTGACTGGATCTGGTAGTAGAAGGATCAGTTTGTGACTGGATCAAGTAGTAACTGAAGATAGTTTGTGAACTGAGCAGTTGTGACTAGATCAGAACTGAATAGTAGGAGATATCAGACCTGGATCAGTTTGTGACTGGATCAGGTAGTAGAAGGATCAGGTTGTGACTGGATCAGGTAGTAGGGAAGGATCAAATAGTTTGTGACTGGATCAGGTAGTAGAAGGATCAGTTTGTGACTGGATCAGGTAGTAGAAGGATCAGTTTGTGACTGGATCAATTAGTAACTAGATCAAGTTTGTCAGTTGAACTGAATCGATCAATTTGTGACTGAATCTGGTAGTAGAAAGAATCAATTTGTGACTGGATCAAGTAGTAACTCAGTTTGTGACTGGATCAGGTAGTAGGGGAGGATCAATTTGTGACTGGATCAGGTAGTGACTGGATCAAATAGTAGAGAAAAAAGGATCAGTTTGTGACTGGATCAGGTAGTAACTAGAGGAAGAAGATCAATTTGTGACTGGATCAAGTAGTAGGGGATTTGGAACTCAATTTGTGACTGGATCAATTTAGGTAGTAGAGAAGGATCAGTTTGTAACTGGATCAAGTAGTAACTAGATCAGTAGGTCGTCGGAAGTCAATTTAGAAGGATCAGTTTGTGACTGGATCAGTTTAGTGACTGGATCAGTAGTAGAGAAGAATCAATTTGTGACTGGATCGGGTAGTAGACTGGATCAATTTGTGACTGGATCGGAGTAGGGAAGGATCAGTTTGTGACTGGATCAGGTAGTAGGGAAGGATCAGTTTGTGACTGGATCGGAATCAATTTCAGTTTGTGACTGGATCTAAGTAGGAGAAAGAATCAATTTGTGAACTGGATCAGGTAGTAGAGGAAGGATCAATTTGTGACTGAATCAGGTAGTACTGGATCAGAGTCAATTTAGTAACTAGATCAGGTAATAAGAGAAGAATCAATTTGTGACTGGATCAGGTAGTAGAGAAGAATCAATTTGTGACTGGATCAAGTAGTAGGAAGAATCAATTTGTGACTGAATCTAGAATCAGGTATCAAGAATCAATTTGTATTAGACTGAATCAGGTAGTGACAAGAGATCAATTTGTGACTGAATCAAGTAGTAGAGAAGAATCAATTTGTAACTGAATCAGTAGTAATTCAATTTGTAACTAGATCAAGTAACTAGAAGAATCAATTTGTAGACTGAATCAAGTAGTAACTAGATCAATTTGTAGACTGAATCAATTTGTAGATCTGAAGAATCAATTTGTAACTAGATCAAGGTAATTAGAAAGAAGAATCAATTTGTGACTGAATCAAGTAGTAGAGAAGAATCAAATTTGACTAGATCAAAATAAGAGAAGAATCAATTTGTGACTGAATCAAGTAGTGAAGAGAAGAATCAATTTGTAACTGAATCAGGTAGTAGGAAGATCAATTTGTAACTAGATCAGTTTAGTAACTGATCAAGTAGTAACTAATCAATTTGTAACTGAATCAAGTAGTAGAATCAATTTGTAACTAGATCAAGTAATAGAAAGAATCAATTTGTAACTGAATCAGTAGTAACTAGATCAATTTGTAACTGAATCAAGTAGTAGAGAAGAATCAATTTGTAACTGAATCTAGTAAAGAGAAGAATCAATTTGTGACTGAATCTAGTAGTAACTAGAATCAATTTGTGACTGAATCCAGGTAGTAAGAGAAGAATCAATTAGTAACTAGATCAAAGTAACTAGATCAATTAGTAGACTGAAGAATCAATTTGTAACTAGATCAAGTAGTAACTAGAATCAAGTGTAACTAGAATCAATTTGTAACTGAATCAAGTAGTAGAAGAATCAATTTGTAACTAGATCAAGTAATAGAGAAGAATCAATTTGTAACTAGATCTGGTAGTAAGAAGATCAATTTGTAACTGAATCAGGTAGTAACTAAGAATCAATTTGTGATCATCTGTAGTAACTTGAACTGAATCAATTTAGTAACTGAATCAAAGTAATGAGAAGAATCAATTTGTAACTGATCAAATAGATCAAAGTCAGTAACTAGATCAAGTAAGCCAAGAGAAGAATCAATTTGTGACTGAATCAAGTAGTAACTAGATCAATTTGTAACTAGATCAATTTAATGTAAAGAATCAATTTGTAACTGAATCAAGTAGTAGACTAATCAATTTGTGACTAGATCAATTAGTAACTAAGATCAATTTGTAACTGAACTCAGGTAGTAGAAAGAATCAATTTGTGACTAGATCAAGTAGTAACTGGGATCAAATGGTAGAATCAATTTGTAACTAGATCAAGTAGTAAAGAATCAATTTAGTGAACTGAATCAAGTAGTAACTGATCAGAAGAATCAATTTGTAACTAGATCAAGTAATAGAGAAGAATCAATTTGTGACTGAATCAGGTAGTAGAAATGAAGAATCAATTTGTAACTGAATCAAGTAGTAACTAGAGAAAGAGAATCAATTTGTAACTGATCAAGTAGTAATGAGAAGAATCAATTTGTAACTGAATCAAAGCCAACTGAATCAATTTGTAACTAGATCAGTAAGAGAAGAATCAATTTCAAAGTAACTAAGAATCAATTTGTGACTGAATCAAGTAATGAACTAGAATCAATTTGTAACTGAATCAATTTGGTAAGAGAAGAATCAATTGTGACTAGATCAAATAGTAAACTAGAATCAATTTGTAACTGAATCAATTAGTAACTAGATCAATTTGTAACTGAATCAAGTAGTAACTAATCAAGTAAGAGAAGAATCAATTTGTAACTAGATCTAGTAATAGAAGAATCAATTTGTGACTAGATCTAGTAGTATTAGAGAAGAATCAATTTGTAACTGAATCAGTAGTAACTGAAGGTCAGAAGAATCAGTACTGGATCAAGTATACAAAGAAGTCAGTTTGTAACTAGATCAAAGATCAATTTGTGACTGATCAATTTGTAACTGGATCAAGTAGTAGGAAGAATCAATTTGAACTAGATCTAGTAGATGAGGAATCAGTTTGTAACTGGATCAAGTAGTAACTGGAAGAATCAATTTAGCAACTGAATCAAGTAGTAAGAGAAGAATCAATTTGTGACTGAATCAATTAGTAACTAGATCAAGAAAGAATCAATTTGTAACTGAATCAATTTGTAACTGAATCAAATTAAGTAGTAGTCAATTTGTACTGAATCAAGTAGTGACTAGATCAAATGTAGTAGAGAAGAATCAATTTGACTGAATCAGAAGTAGTAGAAGAATCAATTTGTGACTGGATCAGTTAGTAACTAGATCAAGTAGTAACTGGATCAATTAGTGAGGGAAGAATCAATTTGTGACTGATCAGGTAGTAGAAAGGATCAATTTGTGACTGGATCTGGTAGTAATAGGAAGAATCAATTTGTGACTGGATCAGGTAGTAGTAAGAGAAGAATCAGGAAGTGACTGGATCTGGTAGTAGGGAAGAATCAATTTGTGACTGAATCAAGTAGTAACTAGATCAGGTAATGAGAAGTAGAGATCAATTTGTAACTGGATCAATTAGTGACTGAATCAGTAGAAACCAATCAATTTGTGAACTAGATCAGAGTAGTAGGAAGAATCAATTTGTAACTGAATCAAGTAGTAACTAAGAATCAATTTGTAACTGATCTGGTAGTAGAGAAGAATCAATTTGTGACTGAATCAAGTAGTAAAGAGAAGAATCAATTTGTAACTAGAATCAAATGTAGCAACTGAATCAATTTGTATCAAGTTCAATTTGTAACTGGAAGGACTGGATCAAGTAGTAACTTCAGTTTGTGACTGGATCAGGTAGTAATCAGGATCAATTTGTGACTGGATCTAGTAAGAAGGAAGGATCAATTTGTGACTGGATCTGGTAGTAGGAAAGAATCAATTTGTGACTGATCAGTTAGTAGACTAGATCAAGTATTTAGACTCAGATCAAGTTGTGACTGAATCAAGTAGTAACTGAATCAAGTAACTGAATCAAGAAAAGAGATCAATTTGTAACTAGATCAGAGTAGTAACTAGAAGAATCAATTTGCAACTGAATCAAGTAGTAACTGAAGATCAATTTGTGACTGAATCAGGTAATAAGAGAAGAATCAATTTGCAACTAGATCTAGTAAAAGAGAAGAATCAATTTAGACTGAGATCAATAGTAGAATCAATTTGAACTGATCAAGTAATAACTGAATCAATTTGTAACTAGATCAAGTAAGTAAAGGAAGAATCAATTTGTAAC
>NW_027034326.1:0-7801 GCF_034236695.1 Oncorhynchus nerka | reverse complement strand
AAACTTACAGTTTTTCATTGAAACAATTCATTTGTATGAACCGAATCAGTCCCATGAAGCTGGACATTGGTCTTTCTCCACTAGAGGGCAGTAATAGCACCAAGAACCCATTCAGTGTTTTATAATGAGTGACTGCCACATCCCTACTAATCATCTCTGTTAAATAAACGATGTGTTTGAATTGTTTAAGTTAAAGTGAAGCAGGTTGGTTCTATGTCTTTGCAGTGTGTCGTCCTCCGCTGTTTTCATACCGTATGAAACAGATTTAAACGTTTTTATTCAGCTCCGGTACAGCCGGAAGATGACTGCTCTGAGACAGGGTCCTCGTCCATTAATGGCACCCTATTCCCTATGGTACCCGGTCTAAAGTAGTGCACTACATAGGGAATAGGGTGCCATTTGTGTCACAGCTTAATCTAGTGAACTGAATAGGAGCTTAATGTATTTCTCTGTCAGTTTTCTCTTGATGTAAGCTCACCTAATTATCTTAGAGCAGATGAGTCTTAGAGTGCGCCACGAATGGCTCCCTATTCCCTATATAGTGCACTACTTTAGACCAGAGCCCTATGGCACCCTATTCCCTATATATAGTGCACTACTTTAGACCAGAGCCCTATGGGACCCTATTCCCTATATATAGTGCACTACTTTAGACCAGAGCCCTATGGGACCCTATTCCCTATATATAGTGCACTACTTTAGACCAGAGCACTATGGCACCCTATTCCCTATATAGTGCACTACTTTAGACCAGAGCCCTATGGGACCCTATTCCCTACATATAGTGCACTACTTTAGACCAGAGCCCTATGGGACCCTATTCCCTACATATAGTGCACTACTTTAGACCAGAGCCCTATGGGACCCTATTCCCTACATATAATGCACTACTTTAGACCAGAGCCCTATGGGACCCTATTCCCTACATATAATGCACTACTTTAGACCAGAGCACTATGGGACCCTATTCCCTACACATATAATGCACTACTTTAGACCAGAGCACTAAGGGGAATATACTGTACACTGCGTAGGGAATAGGGTGCTATTTTGGTTGCTGAAGTCAGAACACTAGTCTTCTGTCTGTCTGATTGATGGACGTCCTTCACTGGCTGCTGTTAGTCTTTATTAAAGGGGACCAATATGCCTGGACATATTGTTGTAGGAAGTGTCAAGATAATACACATAGTATTCACAAATATTGTTTTCCAGTGTTCAGCTCATCTGAAATCCATTTACCTGGTGTTTATAATGGTGATATAGCATGGCTCATCTGAAATCCATGTACCTGGTGATAATGGTGATATAGCATGATAACAGTAGTTACCTGGTGTTTATCTGTGTTTATAATGGTGATATAGCATGGCTCATTTGAAATCCATGTACCTGGTGTTTATAATGGTGATATAGCATGGCTCATTTGAAATCCATTTACCTGGTGTTTATCTGGTGTTTATAATGGTGATATAGCATGGCTCATTTGAAATCCATTTATCTGGTGTTTATCTGTGTTTATAAAGATGATATAGCATGGCTCATTTGGAATCCATTTACCTGGTGTTTATAATGGTGATATAGCATGGCTCATCTGAAATCCATGTACCTGGTGATAATGGTGATATAGCATGATAACAGTAGTTACCTGGTGTTTATCTGTGTTTATAATGGTGATATAGCATGGCTCATTTGGAATCCATGTACCTGGTGTTTATAATGGTGATATAGCATGGCTCATTTGAAATCCATTTACCTGGTGTTTATCTGTGTTTATAATGGTGATATAGCATGGCTCATTTGAAATCCATTTATCTGGTGTTTATCTGTGTTTATAATGGTGATATAGCATGGCTCATTTGAAATCCATTTACCTGGTGTTTACCTGGTGTTTATAATGGTGATATAGCATGGCTCATTTGAAATCCATTTACCTGGTGTTTATCTGTGTTTATAATGGTGATATAGCATGGCTCATTTGAAATCCATGTACCTGGTGTTTATAATGGTGATATAGCATGGCTCATTTGAAATCCATTTATCTGGTGTTTATCTGTGTTTATAATGGTGATATAGCATGGCTCATTTGAAATCCATTTACCTGGTGTTTATCTGTGTTTATAATGGTGATAT
Organism: Oncorhynchus nerka; assembly: GCF_034236695.1. Lineage (NCBI taxonomy): Eukaryota > Metazoa > Chordata > Actinopteri > Salmoniformes > Salmonidae > Oncorhynchus > Oncorhynchus nerka. Next base: position 5,674 of record NW_027034326.1, on the reverse strand, counting down.
AGCATGGCTCATCTGAAATCCATTTACCTGGTGTTTATAATGGTGATATAGCATGGCTCATTTGAAATCCATTTACCTGGTGTTTATAATGGTGATATAGCATGGCTCATTTGGAATCCATTTACCTGGTGTTTATAATGGTGATATAGCATGGCTCATTTGAAATCCATTTACCTGGTGTTTATCTGTGTTTATAATGGTGATATAGCATGGCTCATCTGTAAATCCTGATGTTACCTGGTGTTTATAATGGTGATATAGCATGGCTCATCTGAAATCCATTTACCTGGTGTTTATCTGTGTTTATAATGGTGATATAGCATGGCTCATTTGAAATCCATGTACCTGGTGTTTATAATGGTGATATAGCATGGCTCATTTGAAATCCATTTATCTGGTGTTTATCTGTGTTTATAAAGATGATATAGCATGGCTCATTTGGAATCCATTTACCTGGTGTTTATAATGGTGATATAGCATGGCTCATTTGAAATCCATTTACCTGGTGTTTATCTGTGTTTATAATGGTGATATAGCATGGCTCATTTGAAATCCATTTACCTGGTGTTTATCTGTGTTTATAATGGTGATATAGCATGGCTCATTTGAAATCCATTTATCTGGTGTTTATCTGTGTTTATAATGGTGATATAGCATGGCTCATCTGAAATCCATTTACCTGGTGTTTATCTGGTGTTTATAATGGTGATATAGCATGATAACAGTAGTTACCTGGTGTTTATCTGTGTTTATAATGGTGATATAGCATGGCTCATTTGAAATCCATGTACCTGGTGTTTATAATGGTGATATAGCATGGCTCATTTGAAATCCATTTACCTGGTGTTTATCTGTGTTTATAATGGTGATATAGCATGGCTCATTTGAAATCCATGTACCTGGTGTTTATAATGGTGATATAGCATGGCTCATTTGAAATCCATTTATCTGGTGTTTATCTGTGTTTATAAAGATGATATAGCATGGCTCATTTGGAATCCATTTACCTGGTGTTTATAATGGTGATATAGCATGGCTCATTTGAAATCCATTTACCTGGTGTTTATCTGTGTTTATAATGGTGATATAGCATGGCTCATCTGAAATCCATTTACCTGGTGTTTATAATGGTGATATAGCATGGCTCATCTGAAATCCATTTACCTGGTGTTTATAATGGTGATATAGCATGGCTCATCTGAAATCCATTTACCTGATGTTTATCTGTGTTTATAATGGTGATATAGCATGGCTCATCTGAAATCCATGTACCTGGTGATAATGGTGATATAGCATGATAACAGTAGTTACCTGGTGTTTATCTGTGTTTATAATGGTGATATAGCATGGCTCATTTGAAATCCATGTACCTGGTGTTTATAATGGTGATATAGCATGGCTCATTTGAAATCCATTTACCTGGTGTTTATCTGGTGTTTATAATGGTGATATAGCATGGCTCATTTGAAATCCATTTATCTGGTGTTTATCTGTGTTTATAAAGATGATATAGCATGGCTCATTTGGAATCCATTTACCTGGTGTTTATAATGGTGATATAGCATGGCTCATTTGAAATCCATTTACCTGGTGTTTATCTGTGTTTATAATGGTGATATAGCATGGCTCATTTGAAATCCATGTACCTGGTGTTTATAATGGTGATATAGCATGGCTCATTTGAAATCCATTTACCTGGTGTTTATCTGTGTTTATAATGGTGATATAGCATGGCTCATTTGAAATCCATTTATCTGGTGTTTATCTGTGTTTATAATGGTGATATAGCATGGCTCATCTGAAATCCATTTACCTGGTGTTTATAATGGTGATATAGCATGGCTCATCTGAAATCCATTTACCTGGTGTTTATCTGTGTTTATAATGGTGATATAGCATGGCTCATCTGAAATCCATTTACCTGATGTTTATCTGTGTTTATAATGGTGATATAGCATGATAACAGTAGTTACCTGGTGTTTATCTGTGTTTATAATGGTGATATAGCATGGCTCATTTGGAATCCATGTACCTGGTGTTTATCTGTGTTTATAATGGTGATATAGCATGGCTCATCTGAAATCCATTTACCTGGTGTTTATAATGGTGATATAGCATGGCTCATCTGAAATCCATTTACCTGGTGTTTATCTGTGTTTATAATGGTGATATAGCATGGCTCATCTGAAATCCATTTACCTGGTGTTTATAATGGTGATATAGCATGGCTCATCTGAAATCCATTTACCTGGTGTTTATCTGTGTTTATAATGGTGATATAGCATGACTCAACTGAGATCCATTTACCTGGTGTTTATCTGTGTTTATAATGGTGATATAGCATGATAACAGTAGTTACCTGGTGTTTATCTGTGTTTATAATGGTGATATAGCATGATAACAGTAGTTACCTGGTGTTTATCTGTGTTTATAATGGTGATATAGCATGGCTCATTTGAAATCCATGTACCTGGTGTTTATAATGGTGATATAGCATGGCTCATTTGAAATCCATTTACCTGGTGTTTATCTGTGTTTATAATGGTGATATAGCATGGCTCATTTGAAATCCATGTACCTGGTGTTTATAATGGTGATATAGCATGGCTCATTTGAAATCCATTTACCTGGTGTTTATCTGTGTTTATAATGGTGATATAGCATGGCTCATTTGAAATCCATTTACCTGGTGTTTATAATGGTGATATAGCATGGCTCATTTGAAATCCATTTACCTGGTGTTTATCTGTGTTTATAATGGTGATATAGCATGGCTCATCTGAAATCCATTTACCTGGTGTTTATAATGGTGATATAGCATGGCTCATCTGAAATCCATTTACCTGGTGTTTATAATGGTGATATAGCATGGCTCATCTGAAATCCATTTACCTGGTGTTTATAATGGTGATATAGCATGGCTCATCTGAAATCCATTTACCTGGTGTTTATAATGGTGATATAGCATGGCTCATCTGAAATCCATGTACCTGGTGTTTATAATGGTGATATAGCATGGCTCATTTGAAATCCATTTACCTGGTGTTTATCTGTGTTTATAATGGTGATATAGCATGGCTCATTTGAAATCCATGTACCTGGTGTTTATAATGGTGATATAGCATGGCTCATTTGAAATCCATTTATCTGGTGTTTATCTGTGTTTATAAAGATGATATAGCATGGCTCATTTGGAATCCATTTACCTGGTGTTTATAATGGTGATATAGCATGGCTCATTTGAAATCCATTTACCTGGTGTTTATCTGTGTTTATAATGGTGATATAGCATGGCTCATCTGAAATCCATTTACCTGGTGTTTATAATGGTGATATAGCATGGCTCATCTGAAATCCATTTACCTGGTGTTTATAATGGTGATATAGCATGGCTCATCTGAAATCCATTTACCTGATGTTTATCTGTGTTTATAATGGTGATATAGCATGGCTCATCTGAAATCCATGTACCTGGTGATAATGGTGATATAGCATGATAACAGTAGTTACCTGGTGTTTATCTGTGTTTATAATGGTGATATAGCATGGCTCATTTGAAATCCATGTACCTGGTGTTTATAATGGTGATATAGCATGGCTCATTTGAAATCCATTTACCTGGTGTTTATCTGGTGTTTATAATGGTGATATAGCATGGCTCATTTGAAATCCATTTATCTGGTGTTTATCTGTGTTTATAAAGATGATATAGCATGGCTCATTTGGAATCCATTTACCTGGTGTTTATAATGGTGATATAGCATGGCTCATTTGAAATCCATTTACCTGGTGTTTATCTGTGTTTATAATGGTGATATAGCATGGCTCATTTGAAATCCATGTACCTGGTGTTTATAATGGTGATATAGCATGGCTCATTTGAAATCCATTTACCTGGTGTTTATCTGTGTTTATAATGGTGATATAGCATGGCTCATTTGAAATCCATTTATCTGGTGTTTATCTGTGTTTATAATGGTGATATAGCATGGCTCATCTGAAATCCATTTACCTGGTGTTTATAATGGTGATATAGCATGGCTCATCTGAAATCCATTTACCTGGTGTTTATCTGTGTTTATAATGGTGATATAGCATGGCTCATCTGAAATCCATTTACCTGATGTTTATCTGTGTTTATAATGGTGATATAGCATGATAACAGTAGTTACCTGGTGTTTATCTGTGTTTATAATGGTGATATAGCATGGCTCATTTGGAATCCATGTACCTGGTGTTTATCTGTGTTTATAATGGTGATATAGCATGGCTCATCTGAAATCCATTTACCTGGTGTTTATAATGGTGATATAGCATGGCTCATCTGAAATCCATTTACCTGGTGTTTATCTGTGTTTATAATGGTGATATAGCATGGCTCATCTGAAATCCATTTACCTGGTGTTTATAATGGTGATATAGCATGGCTCATCTGAAATCCATTTACCTGGTGTTTATAATGGTGATATAGCATGGCTCATCTGAAATCCATTTACCTGGTGTTTATCTGTGTTTATAATGGTGATATAGCATGGCTCATCTGAAATCCATTTACCTGATGTTTATCTGTGTTTATAATGGTGATATAGCATGATAACAGTAGTTACCTGGTGTTTATCTGTGTTTATAATGGTGATATAGCATGGCTCATTTGGAATCCATGTACCTGGTGTTTATCTGTGTTTATAATGGTGATATAGCATGGCTCATCTGAAATCCATTTACCTGGTGTTTATAATGGTGATATAGCATGGCTCATCTGAAATCCATTTACCTGGTGTTTATCTGTGTTTATAATGGTGATATAGCATGGCTCATCTGAAATCCATTTACCTGGTGTTTATAATGGTGATATAGCATGGCTCATCTGAAATCCATTTACCTGGTGTTTATCTGTGTTTATAATGGTGATATAGCATGATAACAGTAGTTACCTGGTGTTTATCTGTGTTTATAATGGTGATATAGCATGATAACAGTAGTTACCTGGTGTTTATCTGTGTTTATAATGGTGATATAGCATGATAACAGTAGTTACCTGGTGTTTATCTGTGTTTATAATGGTGATATAGCATGGCTCATTTGAAATCCATGTACCTGGTGTTTATAATGGTGATATAGCATGGCTCATTTGAAATCCATTTACCTGGTGTTTATCTGTGTTTATAATGGTGATATAGCATGGCTCATTTGAAATCCATGTACCTGGTGTTTATAATGGTGATATAGCATGGCTCATTTGAAATCCATTTACCTGGTGTTTATCTGTGTTTATAATGGTGATATAGCATGGCTCATCTGGAAATCCATTTTACCTGGTGTTTATAATGGTGATATAGCATGGCTCATCTGAAATCCATTTACCTGGTGTTTATCTGTGTTTATAATGGTGATATAGCATGGCTCATCTGAAATCCATTTACCTGGTGTTTATAATGGTGATATAGCATGGCTCATCTGAAATCCATTTACCTGGTGTTTATAATGGTGATATAGCATGGCTCATTTGAAATCCATTTACCTGGTGTTTATCTGTGTTTATAATGGTGATATAGCATGGCTCATTTGAAATCCATGTACCTGTGTGTTTATAATGGTGATATAGCATGGCTCATTTGAAATCCATTTATCTGGTGTTTATCTGTGTTTATAAAGATGATATAGCATGGCTCAT
>NW_027034325.1:0-7800 GCF_034236695.1 Oncorhynchus nerka | reverse complement strand
CTACAGGTCAATCCAGAGGAGGATCCACTACAGGTCAATCCAGAGGAGGATCCACTACAGGTCAATCCAGAGGAGGATCCACTACAGGTCAATCCAGAGGAGGATCCACTACAGGTCAACTTGCAGAGGAGGATCCACTGCAGGTCCAATCCAGAGGAGGATCCACTACAGGTCAATCCAGAGGAGGATCCACTACAGGTCAATCCAGAGGAGGATCCACTACAGGTCAATCCAGAGGAGGATCCACTACAGGTCAATCCAGAGGAGGATCCACTACAGGTCAATCCAGAGGAGGATCCACTACAGGTCAATCCAGAGGAGGATCCACTACAGGTCAATCCAGAGGAGGATCCACTACAGGTCAATCCAGAGGAGGATCCACTACAGGTCAATCCAGAGGAGGATCCACTACAGGTCAATCCAGAGGAGCAGAGGAGGATCCACTACAGGTCAATCCAGAGGAGGATCCACTACAGGTCAATCCAGAGGAGGATCCACTACAGGTCAATCCAGAGGAGGATCCACTACAGGTCAATCCAGAGGAGGATCCACTACAGGTCAATCCAGAGGAGGATCCACTACAGGTCAATCCAGAGGAGCAGAGGAGGATCCACTACAGGTCAATCCAGAGGAGGATCCACTACAGGTCAATCCAGAGGAGGATCCACTACAGGTCAATCCAGAGGAGGATCCACTACAGGTCAATCCAGAGGAGGATCCACTACAGGTCAATCCAGAGGAGGATCCACTACAGGTCAATCCAGAGGAGGATCCACTACAGGTCAATCCAGAGGAGGATCCACTACAGGTCAATCCAGAGGAGGATCCACTACAGGTCAATCCAGAGGAGGATCCACTACAGGTCAATCCAGAGGAGGATCCACTACAGGTCAATCCAGAGGAGGATCCACTACAGGTCAATCCAGAGGAGGATCCACTACAGGTCAATCCAGAGGAGGATCCACTACAGGTCAATCCAGAGGAGGATCCACTACAGGTCAATCCAGAGGAGGATCCACTACAGGTCAATCCAGAGGAGGATCCACTACAGGTCAATCCAGAGGAGGATCCACTACAGGTCAATCCAGAGGAGGATCCACTACAGGTCAATCCAGAGGAGGATCCACTACAGGTCAATCCAGAGGAGGATCCACTACAGGTCAATCCAGAGGAGGATCCACTACAGGTCAATCCAGAGGAGGATCCACTACAGGTCAATCCAGAGGAGGATCCACTACAGGTCAATCCAGAGGAGGATCCACTACAGGTCAATCCAGAGGAGGATCCACTACAGGTCAATCCAGAGGAGGATCCACTACAGGTCAATCCAGAGGAGGATCCACTACAGGTCAATCCAGAGGAGGATCCACTACAGGTCAATCCAGAGGAGGATCCACTACAGGTCAATCCAGAGGAGGATCCACTACAGGTCAATCCAGAGGAGGATCCACTACAGGTCAATCCAGAGGAGGATCCACTACAGGTCAATCCAGAGGAGGATCCACTACAGGTCAATCCAGAGGAGGATCCACTACAGGTCAATCCAGAGGAGGATCCACTACAGGTCAATCCAGAGGAGGATCCACTACAGGTCAATCCAGAGGAGGATCCACTACAGGTCAATCCAGAGGAGGATCCACTACAGGTCAATCCAGAGGAGGATCCACTACAGGTCAATCCAGAGGAGGATCCACTACAGGTCAATCCAGAGGAGGATCCACTACAGGTCAATCAGAGGAGGATCCTACGAGTCAATCCAGAGAGGATCCATTACAGGTAAGTCAGAGGAGGATCACTGCAGGTCAATCCAGAGAGGATCCACTGCAGGTGTCAGGAGGATCCACTGCAGGTCAATCCAGAGGAGGATCCACTACAAGTCCAATCCAGAGGAGGATCCACTGCAGGTCAATCCAGAGGAGGATCCTGCAGGTCAATCCAGAGGAGGATCCACTACAGGTCAATCCAGAGGAGGATCCCTACTTTGCAGTCAATCAGGAGATCATACAGAATGATAAGGAGTTACTTTAGACAAGTGAGGAAGGATCCTACAGGTCAATCAGAGAGGATCACTGCAGGTCAATCCAGAGATCCACTGCAGGTCAATCAGAGGAGGATCCACTACAGGTCAATCCAGAGGAGGATCCACTACAGGTCAATCCAGAGGAGGATCCACTACAGGTCAATCAGAGGAGGATCCACTACAGGTCAATCCAGAGGAGGATCCACTACAGGTCAATCCAGAGGAGGATCCACTACAGGTCAATCCAGAGGAGCAGAGGAGGATCCACTACAGGTCAATCCAGAGGAGGATCCACTACAGGTCAATCCAGAGGAGGATCCACTACAGGTCAATCCAGAGGAGGATCCACTACAGGTCAATCCAGAGGAGGATCCACTACAGGTCAATCCAGAGGAGGGATCCACTACAGGCTCAGAGGAGATCCAGAATCCAGAGGAGGATCCACTACAGGTCAATCCCGAGGAGGATCCATTACAGGTCAATCCAGAGGAGGATCCACCTAAGCAGGTCAGTCCAGAGGAGGATCCACTACAGGTCAATCCAGAGAGGATCCACTACAGGTCAATCCAGAGGAGGATCCACTACAGGTCAATCCAGAGGAGGATCCAGGTCAATCCAGAGGAGGATCCACTACAGGTCAATCCAGAGGAGGATCAGAGAGGAGGATCCACTGGACAGGTCAATCCAGAGGAGGATCCACTACAGGTCAATCCAGAGGGAGGATCCACTACAGGTCAATCCAGAGGAGGATCCACTACAGGTCAATCCAGAGGAGGATCCACTCACAGGTCAATCCAGAGGAGGATCCACTACAGGTCAATCCAGAGGAGGATCCACTACAGGTCAATCCAGAGAGGATCCACTACAGGAACCAGAGGAGGATCCACTACAGGTCAATCCAGAGGAGGATCCACTACAGGTCAATCCAGAGGAGGATCCACTACAGGTCAATCCAGAGAGGATCCACTACAGGTCAACTGGAGGATCCACTACAGGTCAATCCAGAGGAGGATCCTACAGGTCAATCCAGAGGAGGATCCATCACAGGTCAATCCAGAGGAGGATCCACTACAGGTCAATCCAGAGGAGGATCAATCAGAGTGAGGATCCACTACAGGTCAATCCAGAGGAGGATCCACCATTACAGGTCAATCCCAGAGGAGGATCCACCAGAGGAGGATCCACCACAGGTCAACCCAGAGGAGGATCCACTACAGGTCTAGAGCAGGTCAATCCAGAGGAGGATCCACTACAGGTCAATCCAGAGAGGATCCACTACAGGTCAATCCAGAGGAGGATCCACTACAGGTCAATCCAGAGGAGGATCCACTACAGGTCAATCCAGAGGAGGAGAGAGGATCCACTACAGGTCAATCCAGAGGAGGATCCACTACAGGTCAATCCAGAGGAGGATCCACTACAGGTCAATCAGAGAGGAGGAGGATCCACCAGGTCAATCCAGAGGAGGATCCACTACAGGTCAATCCAGAGGAGGATCCACTTACAGGTCAATCCAGAGGAGGATCCACTACAGGTCAATCCAGAGGAGGATCCACTACAGGTCCAATCCAGAGGAGGATCCATTACAGGTCAATCCCAGAGGAGGATCCACTACAGGTCAATCCAGAGGAGGATCCACTACAGGTCAATCCAAGGAGGATCCACTACAGGTCAATCAGAGGGAGGATCCACTACAGGTCAATCCAGAGAGGATCAACAGGCTTCCATCCAGAGGAGGATCCACTACAGGTCAATCCAGAGGAGGATCCACTACAGGTCAATCCAGAGGAGGATCCACTACAGGTCAATCAGAGGATCCCTGCAGAGGATCCACTACAGGTCAATCAGAGGAGGATCCACTACAGGTCAATCCAGAGGAGGATCCATTACAGGTCAATCAGAGGAGGATCCACTACAGTCAATCCAGAGGAGGATCCACTACAGGTCAATCCAGAGGAGGATCCACTACAGGTCAATCCAGAGGAGGATCCACTACAGGTCAATCCAGAGGAGGATCCACTACAGGTCAATCCAGAGGAGGATCCACTACAGGTCAATCCAGAGAGGATCCACTACAGGTCAATCAGAGGAGGATCCACTACAGGTCAATCCAGAGAGGATCCAGGTCAATCCAGAGGAGGATCCACTACAGGTCAATCAGAGGAGGATTTTAGGTCAATCCAGAGGAGGATCACTACAGGTCAATCAGAAGAGGATCCACTACAGGTCAGGAGAGGATCCTACAGGCCAATCAGAGGAGGATCCACTACAGGTCAATCCAGAGGAGGATCACTCACAGGTCAACCAGAGGAGGATCCACTACAGGTCAATCCCAGGAGGATCACTACAGGTCAATCCAGAGGAGGATCCACTACAGGTCAATCCAGAGGAGGATCCACTACAGGTCAATCCAGAGGAGGATCCACTACAGGTCAATCCAGAGGAGGATCCACTACAGGTCAATCCAGAGGAGGATCCAGGTCAGGGAGGATCACTACAGGTCAATCCAGAGGAGGATCCACTACAGGTCAATCCAGAGAGGATCCACTACAGGTCAATCCAGAGGATCCACTACAGGTCAATCCAGAGGAGGATCTCACACAGGTCAATCCAGAGGAGGATCACTACAGGTCAATCAGAGGAGGATCCACTGGAGAGGAGGATCCACTACAGGTCAATCCAGAGGAGGATCCACTACAGGTCAATCAGAGAGGATCCACTACAGGTCAATCCAGAGGAGGATCCACTACAGGTCAATCCAGAGGAGGATCACTACAGGTGTCAGAGGAGGATCCACTACAGGTCAATCCAGAGGAGGATCCACTACAGGTCAATCCAGAGGAGGAGGAGGATCCACTACAGGTCAATCCAGAGGAGGATCACTACAGGTCAATCCAGAGGAGGATCCATTACAGGCAATCAGAGGAGGATCCACTACAGGTCAATCCAGAGGAGGATCCACTACAGGTCAATCCAGAGGAGGATCCACTACAGGTCAATCCAGAGGAGGATCCACTACAGGTCAATCCAGAGGAGGATCCACTACAGGTCAATCCAGAGGAGGATCCACTACAGGTCAATCCAGAGGAGCAGAGGAGGATCCACTACAGGTCAATCCAGAGGAGGATCCACTACAGGTCAATCAGAGGAGGATCCACTACAGGTCAATCCAGAGGAGGAACCACTACAGGTCAATCCAGAGGAGGATCCACTACAGGTCAATCCAGAGGAGGATCCACTACAGGTCAATCCAGAGGAGGATCCATTACAGGTCAATCCAGAGGAGGATCCACTACAGGTCAATCCAGAGGAGGATCCACTACAGGTCAATCCAGAGGAGGATCCACTACAGGTCAATCCAGAGGAGGATCCACAGGTCAATCAGAGGAGCAGAGGAGGATCACTACGGAGTCAATCGAAGGAGGATCACAGGTCCAATCGAGAGGATCATTACAGAGTCCAATCCAGAGAGGAGGATCACTACAGGTCAATCCAGAGGAGGATCCACTACAGGTCAATCCAGAGGAGGATCCACTACAGGTCAATCCAGAGGGACCATTACAGGTCAGATCCAGAGGGGATCCATCACAGTCAATCCAGAGGAGGATCCAATTCAAGGAGGATCACAGGTCAATCCAGAGGAGGATCCACTACAGGTCAATCCAGAGGAGGATCCACTACAGGTCAATCCAGAGGAGGATCCACTACAGGTCAATCCAGAGGAGGATCCACTACAGGTCAATCCAGAGGAGCAGAGGAGGATCCACTACAGGTCAATCCAGAGGAGGATCCACTACAGGTCAATCCAGAGGAGGATCCACTACAGGTCAATCCAGAGGAGGATCCACATCAGGTCAATCCAGAGGAGGATCCACTACAGGTCAATCCAGAGGAGGATCCACTACAGGTCAATCCAGAGGAGGATCCACTACAGGTCAATCCAGAGGAGGATCCACTACAGGTCAATCCAGAGGAGGATCCACTACAGGTCAATCCAGAGGAGATCCACTCACAGGTCAATCCAGAGGAGGATCCACTACAGGTCAATCCAGAGGAGCAGAGGAGGATCCACTACAGGTCAATCCAGAGGAGGATCCACTACAGGTCAATCCAGAGGAGGATCCACTACAGGTCAATCCAGAGGAGGATCCACTACAGGTCAATCCAGAGGAGCAGAGGAGGATCCACTACAGGTCAATCCAGAGGAGGATCCACTACAGGTCAATCCAGAGGAGGATCCATTACAGGTCAATCCAGAGGAGGATCCACTACAGGTCAATCCAGAGGAGGATCCACTACAGGTCAATCCAGAGGAGGATCCACTACAGGTCAACTAGAGGAGGATCCACTACAGGTCAATCCAGAGGAGGATCCACTACAGGTCAATCCAGAGGAGGATCCATTTCACAGGTCAATCCAGAGGAGGATCCACTACAGGTCAATCCAGAGGAGGATCCACACAGGTCCAGAGGAGGATCCACTACAGGTCAGAGGAGGATCCACTACAGGTCAATCCAGAGGAGGATCCACGGCAGGTCAATCCAGAGGAGGATCCACTACAGGTCAATCCAGAGGAGGATCCACTACAGGCTGATCCAGAGGAGGATCCACTACAGGTCAATCCAGAGGAGGATCCACTACAGGTCAATCCAGAGGAGGATCCACTACAGGTCAATCCAGAGGAGGATCCACTACAGTCATCCAGAGGAGGATCCACTATCAGGTCAATCCAGAGGAGGATCCACTACAGGTCAATCCAGAGGAGATCCACTACAGGTCAATCCAGAGGAGGATCCACTACAGGTCAATCCAGAGGAGCAGAGGAGGATCCACTACAGGTCAATCCAGAGGAGGATCCACTACAGGTCAATCCAGAGGAGGATCCACTACAGGTCAATCCAGAGGAGGATCCACTACAGGTCAATCCAGAGGAGGATCCACTACAGGTCAATCCAGAGGAGGATCCATTACAGGTCAATCCAGAGGAGGATCCACTACAGGTCAATCCAGAGGAGGATCCACTACAGGTCAATCCAGAGGAGGATCCACTATGCAATAATCCAGAGGAGGATCCACTACAGGTCAATCCAGAGGAGGATCCACTACAGGTCAATCCAGAGGAGGATCCACTACAGGTCAATCCAGAGGAGGATCCACTACAGGTCAATCCAGAGGAGGATCCACTACAGGTCAATCCAGAGGAGGATCCACTACAGGTCGATCCAGGATCCACTACAGGTCAATCCAGAGGAGGATCCACTACAGGTCAATCCAGAGGAGCAGAGGAGGATCCACTACAGGTCAATCCAGAGGAGGATCCACTACAGGTCAATCCAGAGGAGGATCCACTACAGGTCAATCCAGAGGAGCAGAGGAGGATCCACTACAGGTCAATCCAGAGGAGACCACCACAGGTCAACTTAGGAGGACCCACTACAGGTCAACGTAGAGGAGTGATCCACTACAGGTCAATCCAGAGTGGAGGATCTACTACAGGTCAATTCAGAGGAGGATCTACTAAGGTCAAATTCCAGAGGAGGAGATCCACTACAGGCCAACCTATGGAGGAGAGATCTACGCAGGCTGAACGGTGAGGAGGACCACTACAGGTCATTCCAGAGGAGGATCTAATGGCAGGTCAATTCAGAGGAGGATCTACTACAGGTCAATCTAGAGGAGCAGAGAGGATCAAGGTCAATTCAGAGGAGGATCTACTACAGGTCAATCCAGAGGAGGATCCACCATCAGGTCAATCCAGAGGAGGATCCACTACAGGTCAA
>NW_027034324.1:0-7793 GCF_034236695.1 Oncorhynchus nerka | reverse complement strand
TGACTTAGCAAACAAGGATCGGATGTCGTCGACCTTCTTTTCAAAATGGTTGACGAAGTCATCTGCAGAGAGGGAGGAGGGGGGAGGGGGAGGAGGATTCAGGAGGGAGGAGAAGGTTGCAAAGAGCTTCCTAGGGTTAGAGGCAGATGCTTGGAATTTAGAGTGGTAGAAAGTGGCTTTAGCAGCAGAGAGAGAAGAGGAAAATGTAGAGAGGAGGGAGTGAAAGGATGTCAGGTCCGCAGGGAGGCGAGTTTTCCTCCATTTCCGCTCGGCTGCCCGGAGCCCTGTTCTGTGAGCTCGCAATGAGTCGTCGAGCCACGGAGCGGGAGGGGAGGACCGAGCCGGCCTGGAGGATAGGGGACATAGAGAGTCAAAGGATGCAGAAAGGGAGGAGAGGAGGGTTGAGGAGGCAGAATCAGGAGATAGGTTGGAGAAGGTTTGAGCAGAGGGAAGAGATGATAGGATGGAAGAGGAGAGAGTAGCGGGGAGAGAGAGCGAAGGTTGGGACGGCGCGATACCATCCGAGTAGGGGCAGTGTGGGAAGTGTTGGATGAGAGCGAGAGGGAAAAGGATACAAGGTAGTGGTCGGAGACTTGGAGGGGAGTTGCAACGAGGTTAGTGGAAGAACAGCATCTAGTAAAGATGAGGTCGAGCGTATTTCCTGCCTTGTGAGTAGGGGGAAGGTGAGAGGGTGAGGTCAAAAGAGGAGAGGAGTGGAAAGAAGGAGGCAGAGAGGAATGAGTCAAAGGTAGGCGTGGGGAGGTTAAAGTCGCCCAGAACTGTGAGAGGTGAGCCGTCCTCAGGAAAGGAGCTTATCAAGGCATCAAGCTCATTGATGAACTCTCGAGGAACCTGGAGGGCGATAAATGATAAGGATGTTAAGCTTGAAAGGGCTGGTAACTGTGACAGCATGGAATTCAAAGGAGGCGATAGACAGATGGGTAAGGAGAAAGAGAATGACCACTTGGGAGAGATGAGGATCGGTGCCACCACCCAGCTGACCAGAAGCTCTTGAGTTCTAACACCATGTCAAACAACTCTGTTGATAGGCAACACCACAGCTGATGCTGCAGAACCAGGCTGACAGTTACAAGAGAACAACCTTAAGCTACTGTATGGTGTATATAAAGCTGATTAATCAAATGCTAGTAAACTTTACCTAGCTAATGTTAGCTTGCGTATAAAAGTCCAGAAACTAGCCTCTCTAGCTAGCTAACACCGTCCAGCCGTAAGCTGGCTAGCTAACAAACAGGCAAAGAAAAGTTTTTACACAAATCACTTCAGTCATTAGCTGTAGCTAGCTAGCTCTTGAACATTTTTCTTGGTAGGTTTTTCAGCGGTTAACTTTGTTCAGTTAGCATAGGTGGCAGAGTCTTTGTCTTCCAGTCTGTCTTCTGTAAACAAGCTGTTGCATGGAGATATGACCGGTAGAACCCTAGCCCTATAAAGGTGTTTAATTGAACCTTTATTTAAATGATTTCTCACTGATATGAAATATGCATTCCTTATGTTTCAAAACCATACCGCAAAAAGCGTGGAAACAACTCAAACTGAAAACAAATTGCTAGCCATGTAGCTAGTGTCATGGCCAGTTGGCCTGGGGTAGGTTTATGACAGTCATAAATACCTCTTTCCCCCTTTTTCCTCTCTCTACCCTACTGATGTTACATTTGCAAAACCCTTGGTTAACATAGATTCTGGGAACATCAGAAGGGAAATGAACTATATTCTGGTAATCCGACCAATTGAACATATGCGGTGGTACTTAATGAATATAATGTCAGTTCGGTTGTCATCTGAGACATTCTCATCAATGATAAGATGACATAAACTCTACAGTGGAAAGTCTACACATCAGAGTTATCGTATTCACATGGAATTGTTGTTCAATTTAAATGTTTGAATATGAAATTATTCGTGATGGGATGAAATGTGATTTTAGCTTCTAAAATGTGAGATTTGAGTTTTCATAAGATTGGGCTTTGCTCAATCAGTGGCCCGCCCCTGTGAAGGGACATGGGCTATAAAACTTTTCAAACACGCCCTCCTCTCCCTTCCTATATAAAGCCTTGACGACAATGTAACCTCCTGTTCCGAGGATGTGGGGACGACGGTCCGATAATAACTACAGAACGAAGCCAACATCAGCGTGAGCTTTGGTTGCGAATGGTATGAACTTTGAACTCTTATTCACTACATAAGTGATACCTCTTAGCCGTTGAGTTAGCAACAGCCGCTGCAAACGAGGGTTAAGAAGGAACAGACAGAGTATCCCGTCTATCACACAACGACGTTACTACAATGTATCCAATTGACAACCAGAGACATTCTTCAAAGGACTCGGTTGGACAACACGGCCTTCCATCTACCACCAACCTACCGAAGCGCAGCTCAGAGTAAATATTTATTTTTTCCTTTTCCAAATGGCTGGTAATTTAGAATGCATAAGATCACAGTATTCGATAGCAGAGCTTCAACCCTTTCTTCCTCAGTCTTCCCGCTCTTTCACTCAAACTGGCCCCTTTTCTTTTGTGTAACAAGCTGTCATATCTGTTCCGCCCGCTAAAGGCGTTTTCCTTTATGGCGTCATTTGCTTAATCAAGTTATGATTTAATTATGTGTAATTCTGTGTGATTAGTTAGATATTTAGTAAATAAATAATTAAACCCAAGTTTATATTGCTAATTCAACTTGTTATAGGGTTTGTGCAGATAAGCAAGAATTTACAGCTTTCAGATGAGACTGAATTAAGATGACGATTAATATTGACTGCTATTGATGTAAAATATTACTAGGTCTTTAAGGTTTATTCGGAAGATTACAGCTCTATAAATATTATTTCTTGGTGCCCAACTCTAGTTAATTACATTTTACATGAATAGCTCAATCAGGTAATATTAATGACAGAGAAATTATTTTATAGAATAGCATATCATATCACTTAATCCGGCATAGCCAAAGACCGACACTAGCTAGCCACGTAGCAGCTAGCTACTGTTAAATCCCCTATGCACTTTTCCAGCAGCTCTTCACTTGTGCATTATAGTGTGCAAATGCATGCTTGCTAAGCGTCGAAGAATTCTGATTTGAACATCTGGAAAAAATTCAAATGCAGCTCCTTCTCCTGTCTTGACATTTGAATCCAAATGTGTACTGATCAACAGTGCCAAACTAACAACTCATTGTGATCTGGATGCTGGACTTGCCCATGTGTTGGATATTTGTCAACAACTAATGACCCACCAAACCTGGATTATATAATTGTATAGAATGTGTAGAATCTGTATACGATGCTTTAGGCTAGAAACAAGCTGTAAAATGCACAAAAGAAGGGAAGCCTTTGACTATGGTGAACATGGGGATATATTTTAGACTCTGTGGCTGAGTTATACAACCTTCGAAAGTCAATGACCTCAAACCGTTTTCTTTTACACAGAACAAAAATATAAACAACTTACAACAATTTCAAGATTTTACTGAGACCGTTCATATAAGGAAATCAGTCAATTTAAATAAATGTATTAGGCCCTAATCTATTAATTTCACATGACTGGGAATAGAGAGATGCATCTGTTGGTCACAGATACCTTAAATAAAAAGGTAGGGGCATGGATCAGTTGAAACCAGTCAGTATCTGGTGTGACCACCATTTTCCTCATGCAGCGCAACACATCTCCTTTGGATAAAGTTTATCATGCTGTTGATAGTGGCCTGTGGTATATTTGTCCCACTCCTCTTCAAT
Source organism: Oncorhynchus nerka (assembly GCF_034236695.1). Classification (NCBI taxonomy): domain Eukaryota; kingdom Metazoa; phylum Chordata; class Actinopteri; order Salmoniformes; family Salmonidae; genus Oncorhynchus; species Oncorhynchus nerka. The sequence continues at coordinate 4,051 of NW_027034324.1, read as the reverse complement.
GGCTGTGAAATTGCTGGATATTCTGTGGGAACTGGAACATGCTGTCGTACACGTCGATCCAGAGCAACCCAATGAGTGACGTCAGGTGAGTATGCTGCCATGGAATAAGTGGGACATTTTCAGCTTCCAGGATTTGGGTACAGATCTTTGCGACATGGTGTTGTGCTTCATCATGCTAAAACATGAGGGTGATGGTGGCAGATTAATGGCACAACAATGAGTGGGCCTCAGGATCTCGTCATTCAAATTGCCATTGATAAAAATTCCATTGTGTTCGTTCTCTGTAGCTTATGCCTGCCCATACCATAACCCCCTGCCACCATGGGGCACTCTGTTCACAAACGTTGACATTAGCAAACACTCGCCCACACGACGCCATGAAAGTGTCTGAAATCTGCCTGGTAAAATTGAAACCAGGTATCATCCGTGAAGAGCACAATCTCCAGCATGCCAGTGGTCATCGAAGGTGAGCATTTGCAGTGCAGTCAGGTCAAGACCCTGGTGGGGACGATGGGCACGCAGATGAGCTTCCCTGAGACGGTTTCCTGACAGTTTGTGCAGAAATTCTAAAATTGTACAGCCCACAGCAATTGGCTGGTCTCAGTGACAGATCCATGAGTGAAGAGCCCAGATGTGGAAGTCCTGGCCTGTCATGGTTACACGTGGTTGTGATTCGGTTGGGCGTACTGCCAAATTCTCTAAAGGACATTGGTAGAAATTAACATTCAATTCTCTGGCAACAGCTCTGGTGGACATTCCCGGCCAGTCAGCTTGCCAGTTGCACGCTCCCCTCAAAACTGTGGCGTTGTGTGACAAAACTGCACATTTTAGAGTGGCCTTTTATGTCCCCAGCACAAAGTGCACCTGTGTAATAATCATGCTGTTTAATCAGCTTCTAGATACGTCACACTTGTCAGGTGGATGGATTATCTTGGCAAAGGAGAAATGCTCACTAACAGGGATGTAAACAAATTTGTGTACTTCCTTTTAGAAAATAAGCTTTTTGTGCGTATGGAACATTTCTGGGATATTTTATTTCAGCTCATGAAACATGGAACCAAAGATTTTACATGATATTGCATTTTTTCTTGTTTAGTATTGTTAGGTTCTGTTTTTCAGATAAATAACTCATGGCCACTAGAGCGTAACAAAGTGTAATTCCTCCCAAAGGGTCGTTACAGCTGTAATTCCAGAAAAAACATTTCACACAAGCACTGGTATTTAACGTTGTCTCCACAACCGACAGCCAATGCATCCCTGTTGCTAGACAGAACCTTAGTGATCTCTGTTCTTCCTCACTTCATCTGACTGACCTCTCTACCCCAAGTGCTCACTCCTCCCAATGCAAGGCTGTCATGGTTATTGAATCAGACTGTCTCTTCTCCTCCCAGAGGATCCCTGACTAACAATAACATGCTGACATAATGTAAACGCTATACATTACCTCTCTTCCTCAGTGACATTGTTAGTTTTCTCAGATCTCCACCTGTCTCCCCTTATCAATGTCTGCCATATAATCACTTCCCTGCACTCAACACATTCAAGATGAGTTGCACCCTATCTACCTTCCTCCTATAACCCTTAACTACTGGTGTAGACCCTCTACCTTAGCCCTCCATCAGTGACATGAATAAGTAACATTTCATTTTCTCAGAACCCAACAGTATACATTGTTTTCAATGAAATTGAGTCATATTTACTGTTAAATCAATTGAACTATTCACCTTCTGAAAACAACCGACCATTACTTTTGACTATCCATGGCAAATTCTACACATACTTTTAATAGTTCAAAACAGATTTCAGCTGGCAAAAGCCAGCAGACCAGGGTTTAAACTAGCAACCCTTGCAGTTATGCAAGCACACAAACCTGTACCATTAAGGCCCAGACCTTTTGGCAGATGACACATTTAAATGTTACAATAGCACTGCCAATGACAGACTTTTGGTTGCTTCAGAAAAATCAGGCTTTGCATGTGGAAATGTTGTATAATTCACCTTTAACAGAAAATCACCTTCCGGTGCAAAAATCATGGAAACGCAACTGTTTTAAGTGAGAAGTAGGTATTGGTCTGAAGCTGAAAAAGAAAGGAAATTGATGTGAGCACCACAATGCCTACTCCACCCGTGCTTTACCAGGGGTTTTCAGCACCCAGCTTGGCCCTACTACACTATGTTGATCAATGTATATGCAGGTTGCTTAGGATTCAAACTTCTCAAACGGCCTACTTCGTACTCTTCAGAGAAATAATATACTTTAGTGTCCTGCTGTATCTCTTTTTAGATGTAGTCTTATTGTAAATGTGTATTGTAGCTTTAAATACATACACAACTTTAAGCTACATATTCCTTAGACAGAGGTAATGAACAGATCAGCACAACAATTAATAAAACAGGACCATATTTGCAAAACAAGTGTTTCTGAATTTATGTCAATATTACACAGCTAATGGTTACAGATCCAGAATGCAGACAGGAAAATGAACCTCTATAGAATTGAGCTGCCATCACACTTATGTTGGGCACCTACCGACCCCAAAAAAATGTATTGCTAAAATAAAGGTTTTAGGAAATACAGACAGGCGCCACTACTACAATATAAAACCGCTCACTCAGACAGGCGCCACTACTACAATATAAAACCGCTCACTCAGACAGGCGCCACTACTACAATATAAAACCGCTCACTCAGACAGGCGCCACTACTACAATATAAAACCGCTCACTCAGACAGGCGCCACTACTACAATATAAAACCGCTCACTCAGACAGGCGCCACTACTACAATATAAAACCGCTCACTCAGACAGGCGCCACTACTACAATATAAAACCGCTCACTCAGACAGGCGCCACTACTACAATATAAAACCGCTCACTCAGACAGGCGCCACTACTACAATATAAAACCGCTCACTCAGACAGGCGCCACTACTACAATATAAAACCGCTCACTCAGACAGGCGCCACTACTACAATATAAAACCGCTCACTCAGACAGGCGCCACTACTACAATATAAAACCGCTCACTCAGACAGGCGCCACTACTACAATATAAAACCGCTCACTCAGACAGGCGCCACTACTACAATATAAAACCGCTCACTCAGACAGGCGCCACTACTACAATATAAAACCGCTCACTCAGACAGGCGCCACTACTACAATATAAAACCGCTCACTCAGACAGGCGCCACTACTACAATATAAAACCGCTCACTCAGACAGGCGCCACTACTACAATATAAAACCGCTCACTCAGACAGGCGCCACTACTACAATATAAAACCGCTCACTCAGACAGGCGCCACTACTACAATATAAAACCGCTCACTCAGACAGGCGCCACTACTACAATATAAAAACCGCTCACTCAGACAGGCGCCACTACTACAATATAAAACCGCTCACTCAGACAGGCGCCACTACTACAATATAAAACCGCTCACTCAGACAGGCGCCACTACTACAATATAAAACCGCTCACTCAGACAGGCGCCACTACTACAATATAAAACCGCTCACTCAGACAGGCGCCACTACTACAATATAAAACCGCTCACTCAGACAGGCGCCACTACTACAATATAAAACCGCTCACTCAGACAGGCGCCACTACTACAATATAAAACCGCTCACTCAGACAGGCGCCACTACTACAATATAAAAACCGCTCACTCAGACAGGCGCCACTACTACAATATAAAACCGCTCACTCAGACAGGCGCCACTACTACAATATAAAACCGCTCACTCAGACAGGCGCCACTACTACAATATAAAACCGCTCACTCAGACAGGCGCCACTACTACAATATAAAACCGCTCACTCAGACAGGCGCCACTACTACAATATAAAACCGCTCACTCAGACAGGCGCCACTACTACAATATAAAACCGCTCACTCAGACAGGCGCCACTACTACAATATAAAACCGCTCACTCAGACAGGCGCCACTACTACAATATAAAACCGCTCACTCAGACAGGCGCCACTACTACAATATAAAACCGCTCACTCAGACAGGCGCCACTACTACAATATAAAAC
>NW_027034323.1:0-7792 GCF_034236695.1 Oncorhynchus nerka | reverse complement strand
CCTCTACCTAGTGACCCTGTCCACTGAGCCAGAGACCAGAGGACTAATTCAGCCTCTCCTCTACCTAGTGACCCTGTCCACTGAGTCAGAGACCAGAGGACTAATTCAGCCTCTCCTCTACCTAGTGACCCTGTCCACTGAGTGAGAGACCAGAGGACTAATTCAGCCTCTCCTCTACCTAGTGCCCCTGTCCACTGAGTGAGAGACCAGAGGACTAATTCAGCCTCTCCTCTACCTAGTGACCCTGTCCACTGAGTGAGAGACCAGAGGACTAATTCAGCCTCTCCTCTACCTAGTGACCCTGTCCACTGAGTGAGAGACCAGAGGACTAATTCAGCCTCTCCTCTACCTAGTGTCCCTGTCCACTGAGCCAGAGACCAGAGGACTAATTCAGCCTCTCCTCTACCTAGTGACCCTGTCCACTGAGCCAGAGACCAGAGGACTAATTCAGCCTCTCCTCTACCTAGTGACCCTGTCCACTGAGCCAGAGACCAGAGGACTGATTCAGCCTCCCCTCTACCTAGTGACCCTGTCCACTGAGTGAGAGACCAGAGGACTAATTCAGCCTCTCCTCTATCTAGTGACCCTGTCCACTGAGTGAGAGACCAGAGGACTAATTCAGCCTCTCCTCTACCTAGCGACCCTGTCCACTGAGCCAGAGACCAGAGGACTAATTCAGCCTCTCCTCTACCTAGTGACCCTGTCCACTGAGAGAGAGACCAGAGGACTAATTCAGCCTCTCCTCTACCTAGTGACCCTGTCCACTGAGTGAGAGCCCAGAGGACTAATTCAGCCTCCCCTCTACCTAGTGACTCTGTCCACTGAACGAGAGACCAGAGGACTAATTCAGCCTCTCCTCTACCTAGTGACCCTGTCCACTGAACGAGAGACCAGAGGACTAATTCAGCCTCCCCTCTACCTAGTGACCCTGTCCACTGAGCCAGAGACCAGAGGACTAATTCAGCCTCTCCTCTCCTCTACCTAGTGACCTTGTCCACTGAGTGAGAGACCAGAGGACTAATTCAGCCTCTCCTCTACCTAGTGACCCTGTCCACTGAGTGAGAGACCAGAGGACTAATTCAGCCTCTCCTCTACCTAGTGACCCTGTCCACTGAACGAGAGACCAGAGGACTAATTCAGCCTCTCCTCTACCTAGTGACCCTGTCCACTGAGCCAGAGACCAGAGGACTGATTCAGCCTCCCCTCTACCTAGTGACCCTGTCCACTGGCGCGAGCCTCCCCTCTACCTAGTGACCCTGTCCACTGAGCGAGAGACCAGAGGACTAATTCATTCTCTCCTCTACCTAGTGACCCTGTCCACTGAGCCAGAGACCAGAGGACTAATTCATTCTCTCATCTACCTAGTGACCCTGTCCACTGAGTGAGAGACCAGAGGACTAATTCAGCCTCCCCTCTACCTAGTGACCCTGTCCACTGAGTGAGAGACCAGAGGACTAATTCAGCCTCTCCTCTACCTAGTGACCCTGTCCACTGAGCCAGAGACCAGAGGACTGATTCAGCCTCTCCTCTACCTAGTGACCCTGTCCACTGAACGAGAGACCAGAGGACTAATTCAGCCTCCCCTCTACCTAGTGACCCTGTCCACTGAGCGAGAGACCAGAGGACTAATTCATTCTCTCATCTACCTAGTGACCCTGTCCACTGAGTGAGAGACCAGAGGACTAATTCATTCTCTCATCTACCTAGTGACCCTGTCCACTGAGTGAGAGACCAGAGGACTAATTCAGCCTCCCCTCTACCTAGTGACCCTGTCCACTGAGTGAGAGACCAGAGGACTAATTCAGCCTCCCCTCTACCTAGTGACCCTGTCCACTGAGTGAGAGACCAGAGGACTAATTCAGTAGGATTCAGTGGAGCTAATTGTGTTCTGTGTTTTCACAAGAACCTGTCTAATGTGGAGATCAAGTGAACATTATGATAAATGGTTCCTTTGTCTCATCCTGGAAGGTTTATGTACAGTATGTAGTGATGAGAGGAGCTGTTCATGAAGAGTAGGGGGAGTTCATGGGGGAGTAGGGGAGTTAATGGGGGAGAGTGGAGGGGGAGAGGGGAGTTAATCGGGGAGTAGGGAGAAGTTAATAGTAGTAGAGGAGGAGTTAATGGGGAGTAGGGGGGTGTGGGAAGGGAGAGGGGGGAGTTAATGGGAGGGGAGGGGAAGGGGGAGTTAATGTGAGTAGAGAGGGGGAGAGGGGTAATGGGGGAGTGGGAGAGTTAATAGAGGGAGAGGGGGAAGGGGGAGCAGTTTAGAGAGGGGAGTTAATGGGGGAGAGGAGGGGGAGTTCATCGGGGAGCAGGGAGGAGTTAATGGGGAGTAGAGAGTTAATGGGGGAGGAGGGGGAGTTAATGGGGGAGCAGGGGGAGTTAATGGGGAGTAGGGAGAGGGGGAGTTAATGGGGGAGTAGGGGAGGGGGAGGAGGGGGAGTTAATGGGGGAAGTAGGGGGAGTTAATGGGGGAGTAGGGAGAGGAGGGAGTAGGGGGAGAGGGGGAGAGGGGGGAGTTAATAGGGGAAGTAGGGAGAGAGAGAGGGAGTTCATGGGGGAGTAGGGAGAGTTAATGGGGAGTAGGGAGAGTTAATGGGGAGTAGTGGAGAGGGGAAGTTAATGGGGGAGAGGAGTTAATGGGGAGTAGAGAGGGGAGAGGGGAGTTAATGGGGAGTAGGGGAGATGGGGAGTAGGAGAGGGGAGTTAATGGGGGAGAGGGGGAGTTAATGGGGAGTAGGGAGAGGGAGAGGGGGAGTTAATGGGGAGTAGGGGAGTTGTGGGGAGTAGGGGGTGGGGGGAGTTAATGGGGAGTAAGGAGTTAATGGGGAGTGGGGAGTTAATGGGGAGTAGGGAGGGGGAGAGGGGAGTTAATGGGAGTAGGGGAGGGGAGAGGGGAGTTAATGGGGAGTAGGGAGAGGGGGAGAGGGGGAGTCAGTGGGGAGTAGGGGAAGTTAATGGGGGAGAGAGAGGGGGAGTTCATGGGGAAGTAGGGGAGTTAATGGGGAGTAGAGAGGGAGTCAATGGGGAAGTAAGGGGAGTTAATAGGGGAGTTAATGGGGGAGAGAGGGGAGTTAATGGGGGAGTAGGAGATTGAGGGGAGAGGGGGAGTTAATGGGGAGTAGGGGGAGTTAGTCAGAGATGAGTAGGGGATTGATGGGGTGGAGTTAATGGGGAAGTAGAGGAGAGGAGGGAGGGGGAGTTAATGGGGAGTAGGAGTGAGTTAATAGAGTAGGGAGAGGGAGATTAATGGGAAGTAAGAGAAGAGAGAGGAGATTAATGGGGAAGTAAAGGAGAAGAGAAGGAGATTAATAGAGAGGTAGGGGAGAGGGAAGGAGTTAATAGAGAAGTAGGGAAGTTAATGGGAGGAAGTAGGAAGAAGGGTTAATAGAATGGGAGATTAATAGAGGAAGTAATAGAGGAGTTAATAGAAGTAGGGAGAGAGAGAGGAGTTAATAGAGGGGAAGTAGAGAGTTAATAGAGTAAAGAGGAGAAGGTGAGTTAATGGGGAGAAAGGAGAGGGGAGAGAAGTTAATAGGGAAGTAGAGTTAATGGGAAGTAAGAGGAGATTAATAGAGGGTAAGGAGAGAGAGAGAGTTAATGGGGAGTAAGAGGGGAGTTAATGGGGAGTAGAAGTTAATGAGGGAAGTAGGGAGAGGGAGAGGGGAGTTAATGGGAAGTAGGGGAGTTAATGGGGGGAGTAGAGGAGAGGGTTAATGTGGGAGTAAGGAGGGGGAGTTAATGAGGGAGTAGGGGGAGTTAATGGGGGAGTAAGGGGAGTTAATGGGGGAGTAGGGAGAGGGGAGTTAATGGGGGAAAGGAGAGGAGTTAATGGGGGAGTAGGGAGAGGGGTTAATGAGGGGGAGTTAATGGAGTAGGGGGTTAATGGTGGAGTAATGGAGGAGTAGGGAGTTAATGGGGAGAAAGGAGAGGGGGTTAATGGGGGAGTAGGGGGAGTTAATGGGGAAGAAAGGAGAGGGGGATTAATGGGGGAGTAGGGGGAGTTGATGGGGGAGTAGTGGGAGTAGGGAGAGTTAGTGGGGAGAAAGGAGAGGGGGTTAATGGGGGGGTAGGGGGAGTTAATGGGGGGAGAAAAGGAGGGAGTTAATGGGGGAGTAAGGGGTTAGTGGGAAGTAATGGGGGATTAAGTTAATGGGGAGTAATGGGGAGTTAGAGATTAATGGGGGAAGTAATGGGGAGGGTTAGGTTAATGGGGGACTAAGGGGGAATAGGGGGAGTTAATGAATAGTAAGAGAGTGAGTTGGAGTTCATGGGGAGTAGGGGGAAGTGAGGGGAGTTCATGGGGGAGTATTAGGGGAGATTAATGGGGGACTAAGGGAGATGTTGCAGGGAAGTAGGGAGATTAATGGGAAGTAGGGAGTTAATGGGGGACTAAGGGGGAGATGTTGGGGGAGTAGGGGGGAGTTAATGGGGGAGTAAGGGGGAGTTCATGTTGACGAGGCATCACATTTATGCTGTTTCATCTGCCGAGGTTTGCAGCCCGTCAAGCCTTGGGTAAAGACGCGCGTGTGTGTGTGTGTGTGTGTGCGTGCGTGCGTGCTTGCGTGTGTGTGTGTGACAAATGAGGTCATGTGAACACCACCCAAGGTGATGGATGGAAACAGCAGAGCAGGTTGAGGGTAAATTACAATGCTGCTGTCTCATACAGTATATATGGACCGACACACACACACACACACACACACACACACACACACACACACACACACACACACACACACACACACACACACACACACACACACTATTGATTGACATCGTGTTTGCTGGGAAAGTGTGTTTAACAGAGTAGTTAATGTGTACAGCCATTCACAAGGTATGTAAACAGAGACCAAGGCATTGACATGGTCGGACTGTATTCAAATCAAATCAAATCAAATGTTATTTGTCACATGTGCCGAATACAACAGGTACCGGTACCCCCTGTATATAGCCTCCACGTTGACTCTGTACCGGTACCCCCAGAAGCCACCAGCCTCCACGAGCTGCACAGAGCTCAAATGACAGAGTGTGCAGGGCGCCGGCATAGCCGAGGTAGTTGAGGCAATATGTACGATGCAGTGTGAAGGTGAAGTAATGGTAATATGGCAAAGCATAGATAATAACAGAGTAGCAAGCAGCAAGTGGGGGGTGCAAAGAGTTTGGGTAGCCATTTGATAACATGTTCAAGAGTCTCATGGCTTTAGAGGTAGAAGCTGTTGAGAAGCCTTTTGGTCCTAGGTCTGGCACGCCAGTACCGCTTGCCATGTGGTAGCAGAGAAAACAGTATATGGACTTAGGGTGGCTGGAGTCTTTGACAATTGTATGGGCTTTCCTCTGACACATCGCCTGGTATAGAGGTCCCTGGGATGGCAGGAAGCTTGGCCCCGTGACTTACTGGGTCATACGCACTCACCCTCTGTGTTGAGATGAAGGTATTAACATGGTCTCACCGTATTGAGACCAGGGCTACTAACACCATCAGTCTCGCCAGATTGAACTGGGGCTATTGACATGGTCTCATCATATTGAGACCCGGGGTATTGACATGGTCTCATCATATTGAGACAGGGTGTAACATGGTCTCATCATAATGAGACGGTACGTGACATGGTCTCACCACTGTAGTGAGTAGTGTGGGCAGTACACCCAATATTGTAACAGAGAACAAGTGTTGTAGCACAGACAGTCTTTGTATAGCAATCCCCTCCTCACTTCCTGTTCCTCTTATCAAAATGTCAACAGTACAAGAGGGATGTTTGGCCTTGGTGTTCATCACACCTGTAACAGGGTGTCGTCCTTGAACTTTGACTCACACTCTCACTCTCACACAAACGCAAACACACACACACACAAATACGCTCAACGAAGAGTGGATGAGGGGTTGGGGTGGTCAATTGGCACACACTCTCTCTCTCTCTTTCACACACACACTCTCACACACACACACACACACACGGTCCAGGGTTGTCAATTAGAGTGTGGGAACGAGGTCACACCTGCAGGGCCTGGCAGATTGATAAACGATGTTGCTTTAAACTTTGGAGACCGTCATTTCTGGGAGCTGCTGTTTACCTTCCACTGAAGTTAAATGGGTCTCTTTGAAGAGAGTCTGCTAGGCCCTGGGATGTTTTGAACGGGGAGAAAATGCCCCCTTGATTAGCTAATGACACATTCTGCTTCAATTATATATAATAGGAGCGAACAGGCCTCAGAACAGACAGTAGGCCTGGTATTTCCCTACAGAGAGAGGAACAGGCCAGGCCTCAGAACAGACAGTAGGCCTGGTATTTCCCACAGAGAGAGGAACAGGCCAGGTCTCAGAACAGACAGTAGGCCTGGTATTTCCTACAGAAAGAGGAACAGGCCAGGCCTCAGGACAGACAGTAGGCCTGGTATTTCCTACAGAGAGAGGAACAGGCCAGGCCTCAGAACAGACAGTAGGCCTGGTATTTCCTACAGAAAGAGGAACAGGCCAGGCCTCAGAACAGACAGTAGGCCTGGTATTTCCTACAGAGAGGAACAGGCCAGGCCTCCAGAACAGACAGCAGGCCTGGTATTTCCTACAGAAAGAGGAACAGGCCAGGCCTCAGAACAGACAGTAGGCCTGGTATTTCCTACAGAAAGAGGAACAGGCCAGGCCTCCAGAACAGACAGTAGGCCTGGTGTTCCCTACAGAGAGAGGACTAGGGCCAGAGCCAGGCCCTCAGAACAGACGAGTAGGCCTGGTATTTCCTACAGAAAGAGGAACAGGCCAGGCCTCAGGACAGACAGTAGGCCTGGCATTTCCTACAGAGAGAGGAACAGGCCAGGCCTCAGGAACAGACAGTAGGCCTGGTATTTCCTACAGAAAGAGGGAACAGGCCAGGCCTGAGGAACAGACCCAGTAGGCCTGGGTATTTCCTACAGAGAGAGGAACAGGCCACGCCTCAGAACAGACAGTGGGCTACTGGCATTTCCCACAGCAGAAGAGGAACAGGCCAGGCCTGAGAACGAGACAGTAGGCCTGAGTATTTCCTACAGAGAGAGGAACAGGCCAGGCCTCAGAGAACAGACAATGATAGGCCTGGTATTTCCTACAGAGAAAGAGGAAACAGGCCAGGCCTCAGAGGTGAGGACAGTAGGCCTGGTCATTTCCTACAGAAAGGGGAACAGGCCAGGTCTCAGAACAGACAGTAAGGCCTGGTATTTCCTGCAGAAAGAGGAACAGGCCAGGTCTCAGAACAGACAGTAGGCCTGTATTTCCTGCAGAGAGAGAACAGGCCAGGCCTCAGAGATTCAGGCTTTTTCTCCGTTTTGCTGATCATGCAAATAAAGCCTGTGGAAAAATAAACACTGAAAGTTGGGGTGCTATTACATTAGTTACTATAATATACTCCTAGGTGATGAGAATACCCCCTACACTAGCAATGGGAATACTCCCTACACTAGCAATGGGAATACTCCACTAGCAATGAAGACTCCTACATTAGGAAGGACTCCCTACACTAGCAATGGGAAGACTCCCTACACTAGCAATGGGAAGACTCCCTACACTAGCAATGGAAGACTCCCTACACTAGCAATGGGAAGACTCCCTACACTAGCAATGGGAAGACTCCCTACACTAGCAATGGGAAGACTCCCTACACTAGCAATGGGAAGACTCCCTACACTAGCAATGAGAAGACTCCCTACACTAGCAATGGGAAGACTCCCTACACTAGTAATGAGAAGACTCCCTACACTAGTAATGAGAAGACTCCCTACACTATCAATGGGAAGACTCCCTACAATAGCAATGGGAGACTCC
>NW_027034322.1:0-7792 GCF_034236695.1 Oncorhynchus nerka | reverse complement strand
TTACGTATTGCTCCCCTTTAGGTTCTAGATAGCACATCTTTTTCTAAGAGTGTTCAGATCAGTGTCTTTCATGGAGTCCTATTCAAAGTTCATCCCACTGTTTGAGTAGTAAACAGTCTTAACAGACAATAGACTGTTTACCCCTCAAACTGTCTGTTGATAGACTGTTCAGCTCAACTAACAGCGGTCGAGGTAAACAGTCTAGTAGACAGACAGTTTGAGGGTAAACAGTCTATTAACAGACAGTTTGAGGTGCAAACAGTCTATTAACAGATCAGTTTGAGGGGGTAAACAGTCTATTAACAGACAGTTTGAGAGGCAAACAGTCTATTAACAGACAGTTTGAGGGGTAAAGCAGTCTATTAACAGACAGTTTGAGGGGTAAACAGTCTATTAACAGACAGTGTCAACAGTCTCCAGCACACTGACCCAGATGTCTTTAGTCTATATAGTTCAGACACAAGTGCAAAACATCATATTAATCCCCCACCTACCCACACACATGCACACACACACCACGCCTACCTGTTCACCTATTCACACACAGTCTGATAAAAGATGAGTGCACACACACCTTGAAAGGCGCCACAGTGGTTTTCCACCATAAACAGCACCAGCAGGTCAACCTTCCCCTTGGCCAGTCTCATGCTGTAGACGAGTGGCACTAGAGAAGGATCTCTTCACCGCCATCCTGTTCTCTACCTGGAAAACAACACAACGTTCACATCTCGTACATACAGAATATAGAGAGTGGCTGCTAGATATGATCCTTGACCTCGGAGTAGTTTGGAAGACACAAACACACACAGTCAGGAGAGCTATAGCAGTATACGCACACACACACACACACAAACAGTCAGGGAGAGCTATAGCAGTATACGCACACACACACACCCTCACCTCTTTGTGCAGTTTGACCTCCTGCGGTTTGGCAGCGACGGCCATGAATCGCAGCAGTCTGCGTAGCTCCTCTTTACTGCGAGAGTCCTGTAGTTTCAGACACAGCTGTAGGGCCTCCAGAGCCTGCTCCCTCTTCCCATTCACTAATGGACACACAGAGAGGACAGGATGGCTGTTACCGTCCCTGACAGGCTGGGAGGAATCACAGGTGTGTCTATTCATGAGAGAGGATCTTAGCCAAACTAGTTGATAAACCCAGGTGTGGCTTCAGGGTCCTCGCTGAGAGTCAACAGAGAAATCTGAACCCCCCCTCTCTGTCCCCAGTCATGACGTTTGGGCTTTCACGTACTGGTTTAATCAGCTGAATGAATCCCTTGCATAATACTTGTTATTAAAAAGTCTAAACCCATTTCGACAGGGGAAATGCCCTAGAGCACATAGACCATGTATATGGCTGTCTTACCCAGTAGTTCAGAGATGCTGGAGTGGATGTCGAAGACGTGGTTGCTGAGTAGTGGAGAGTGCTGTGTCTCTCCGTAGTGCTGGACCAGGATCCCATACACCAGTCTCTTACACTGGCCCTGGTCCTCACCGCAGCGGGGCAGACCCCTGCTCACCTCAACCACCAAGTCATCTGGCAGGAACTCTAGACAGTCCACTGCCGCCGACAACCACTCATCAGCCCTGAGAGAGGGAGGGAGGAGATTATAAGTGATGAAGTAAATGAAACTAATCTAAAGAGGAGAGAGAAGAAGAGAGAGAAGAAGAGAGAGAGACTGTGAGAGAGATAGTGAGAAAGCGCGAGAGATCAGCGAGGGAGAAAGAGATCAGAGAGATGGAGAGAGAGAGATCAGAGAGAAAGACAGAAAGAGAGCTAGATCAGAGCGATAGAGAAAGAGAAGAGGGTATTGGCTTATGTTTATTATCTATTTCACTTGCTTTGCTTTGGCATGCCAATAAAGAGAGAGAGAAAGATCAGAGAGACAGACAGGATCAATCAAGCTGCTCTTGACTGTCAGACAAACTACAGCCCAGTGACTGCATTCAGTTGGCCATTTGTCCTGAGGTGCCCAGGCCCTGCGGGGCATCAACACAGAGAGAGGCCTCCTCACTACACGCACACAAACACCAGCTCCATTACATAACACGTCTTGCTGTGACAGAGGCTACGCTAGAGTCTGGCTGCAACATGTTGAAAGGCTGGACATACAATACACACGCCAACCAAAGCTTAACAAGTCTACCGGCCATACATTTCTGCCAGTCAGATAAATATGTAGACTATGATTCACAGGGAGTGGGAGAGAATGGAGATGTCACTTTATTAGAGACAGGCCTTCTGTGATCAAAATCGTCTGCTTTATGTAAAACATGAAAAGTTATTGAATGTGCTCAGCCAGCTTTAACTGTAGCTAGTCAGTCAATCAGCCTTATGCCTGTGAATGTCCTTTCACTGTCCTTACCCATGCCTGGAACAAACCATTACATGGAAGAGGGTGGGGGATGAGGAGAAAGAGAAATAGGACTAGTAGTAGTAGTAGCAGCAGTAGCAGGACTAATATTATTGTAGTAATCGTAGTAGTAGTACCAACAGCAGCAGCAGCAATAGCAGCAGCAGCAGTAGCTAAGCAGTGGACCGAACAATAGCAGCAGCAGTAGCAGCAGTAGCAGCAGCAGTAATCTAGGACACACCATTAGCAGCAGCAGCACCCAGTAGCAGCAGCAGTAGCAGGACTTCACATTAGCAGTAGCAGTAAAGTAGCAGTAGTGGTGTGCAGCAGGCAGCAGGACCACGATGGGGGCAGCAGTAGCAGGACCAATATTACGCTATTATTGTTAGTAGTAGCAGCAGCAGCAGACCAATACTAATAGCAGCAGCAGCACCAGTAGTAGCAATAGTAGGACCAGGACCAATATTGCAGCAGCAGCAGCACCAATAGCAGCAGCAGCAGCAGTGTAGCAGGACCAATAGCAGCAGCAGCAGGACCAACACACATTACTAGCAGCAGCAGCAGCAGCACCAATTATCAGCAGCAACAACAGCAGCAGCAGCAATCAGCAGCAGCAGCAACAGCAGCAGCAGGACCAATTACTACAGCAGCAGCAGACCACAGCACTAGCAGCAGCACCAGGCAGCAGCAGCAGCAGTGACCCAACACAGCAGCAGCAGCAGCAGCAGGACCACATTACAGCAGCAGTAGCAGGACCAACATTAGCACCAGAAACAGGACCAGCAGCAGTAGGCATGGCAGCAGGACTGACATTAGCAGCAGTGCAGCAGGACCAACAGCAACAGCAGCAGTGACAGCAGCAGGGACCAATAGCAGCAGCAGGACCAGCAGCAGCAGGACCACATTATTAGCAGCAGCAGCAGCAGAGCACACAGCAGCAGCAGTAGCAGCAGCAGCAGGACCAATAGCAGCAGCAGCAGCAGTCAGCAGCAGCAGCAGACCAATAGCAGCAGCAACAGCAGCAGCAGCAGCAGCACCAGACCAATATCAGCAGCAGCAACAGCAGCAGCAGCAGCAGGACCACCGATAGCAGCAGCAGCAGCAGCAGCAGCAGCAGGACCACATTAGCAGCAGGACCAGGACCAGCAGCAGCAGTAGCAGCAGCAGCAGGAGGACCAACAATACAGTAGCAGCAGCAACAGCAGCAGCCAATAGCAGCAGCAACCACCAGCAGCAGCAGCAACAGCAGCAGCAGCAGCAGGACCAATAGAACCAGCAGCACAGCAGCAGCAGCAGCAGCAGCAGATCCAACTCAGCAGCAGCAGCAGCAGGCAGCAGCAGCAGCAGCAGCAGGACCAATAGCAGCAGCAGCAGCAGCAGCAGCAGCAGCAGCATGACCACAGTAGCAGTAGCAGCACCAACAGCAGCAGCAGCAGCAGCAGGACCAATAGCAGCAGCAGCAGGACCAGCAGCAGCAGTGCAGGACCACCAATAGCAGCACAGCAGCAGCAGCAGCAGTAGCAGCAGACCAATACAGCAGCAGCAGCAGCAGCAGCAGCAGGACCAATATCAGCAGCAGCAGCAGCAGCAGCAGCAGGACCAGAAACAGCAGCAGCAGCAGCAGCATTAGCACCAGAAACAGCAACAGCAGCAGCAGCAGCGTTAATTAGCAGCAGCCAACACAGCAGCAGCAGCAGCAGCAGCAGCAGACAGCACCAGGAGCAGCAGCAGCAACAGCAGCAACAGCAGCAGCAGCAGGACCAATACTAGCAGCAGCAGCAGCAGCAGCAGCAGCAGCAGGACCAATATCAGCAGCAGAAACAGCAGCAGCAGCAGCACCAGCAGCAGAGGCAGCAGCAGCAACAGCAGCAGCAGCAGAAGGACCACAGCAGCAGCAGCAACAGCAGCAGCAGCAGCAGCAGCATCCCAATAGCAGCAGCAGCAGCAGCAGCAGCAGCAGGACCAATACTAGCAGCAGCAGCAGCAGCAGCAGCAGCAGCAGCAGCAGACCAATACGAGCAGCAGCAATAGCAGCAGCAGCAGTAGCAGCAGCAGCCTAACACAGCAGCAGCACAGCAGCAGCAGGACCAGCAGCAGCAGCAGCAGCAGCAGCAGCAGCAGCAGGACCACATACACCAGCAACAGCAGCAGCAGCAGCAGGACCACACCAACATTGTCAGCAGCAGCAGCAGCAGCAGCAGCAGCAGGACCACACAGCAGCAGCAGCAGCAGCAGCAGCAGGACCAATAATAGCAGCAGAAAGCAGCAGCACCAGCAGCAGCAGCAGGACCAATTAGTAGCAGAAAACAGGACCAGCAGCAGCAATAGCAGCAGCAGCAATTAACATTAGCAGCAGCAGCAGAACAGCAGCAGCAGCAGCAGCAGCAGCAGCAGCAGGGACCACACTAGCAGCAGCAGCAGCAGTAGCAGTAGCAGCAGCAGGACAGCAGCAATAGCAGCAGCAGCCCAGCAGCAGCAGCAGCAGCAGCAGCAGCAGCAGCAGGAACCAGCAGCAGCAGCAGCAGCAGCAGCAGCAGGACCAATACTAGCAGCAGAAACAGACCAGCAGCAGCAGCAGGACCAGCAGCAGTAGCAGCAGCAGCAGGACCAATAGCAGCAGCAACAGCAGCAGCAGCAGCAGCAGCAGGACCAACATTAGCAGCAGCAGCAGCAGCAGCAGCACTAGCAGACCAATTAGCAGCAGCAGCAGCAGCAGCAGCAGCAGCAGGACCATCAATAGCAGCAGCAATAGCAGCAGCAGCAGTAGCAGCAGCAGCGGACCAATAATAGCAGCAGCACAGCAGCAGCAGGACCAGTAGCAGCAGCAGCAGTAGCAGCACAGCAGGACTTAGCAGCAGCAACAGCAGCAGCAGCTAGCAGCACCCAATATCACACAGCAGCAGCAGCAGCAGCAGCAGCAGCAGGACCAATAGCAGCAGCAGCAACAGCAGCAGCAGCAGCAGCAGCAGGACCAACATTAGCAGCAGCAACAGCAGCAGCAGCAGCAGCAGCAGCAGGACCAATAGCAGCAGCAGCAGCAGCAGCAGGACCAATAATAGCAGCAGCAAGCAGCAGCAGCAGCAGCAGGACCAATACGCAGCAGCAGCAGCAGCAGCAGCAGCAGCACAGCAGCAGCAGCAGCAGACCAGACCACTAGCAGCAGCAATAGCAGCAGCAGCAGCAGCAGCAGCAGGACCAATAGCACCTGCAGCAACAGCAGCAGCAGCAGCAGCAGGACCAAGAGCAGCAGCAGCAGCAGCAGCAGCAGCAGCAGGACCAAGAGCAAGCAGCAGCAGCAGCAGAGCAGCAGCAGGACCAATTAGCAGCAGCAGGAGCAGCAGTAGCAGCAGCCAATCCAATAGTAGCAGCAGCAGCAGCAGCAGCAGTAGCAGGACCAACAGCAGCAGCAGTAGCAGCAGCAGCAGCAATAGCAGCACCAATAGCAGCAGCAGCAGGACAGCAGCAGCAGCAGTAGCAGTAGCAGCAGCAGCACCACAGCAGCAGCAGCAGCAGCAGCAGCAGGACCAGCAGCAGCACAGCAGCAGCAGCAGCAGCAGCAGTAGCAGGACCAATAATAGCAGCAACAGCAGCAGCAGCAGCAGCAGCAGCAGCAGGACCACATACCTGCAGCAACAGCAGCAGCAGCAGCAGCATTGCAGCAGCAGCAGCACAGCAGCAGCAGCAGCAGGACCAATACCTGCAGACCAGCAGCAGCAGCAACAGCAGCAGCAGCAGCAGCACAACATCAGTAGCAGCAGCAGGACCAATAGCAGTAGCAGCAGAGAAGCAGTAGCAGGACCAACATTAGCAGCAGCATGGCAGAAGCAGGACCAAAAGCAGTAGCAGTAGGACCAATAGCAGCAGCAGCAGGACCAACACAGCAGCAGTGGCAGTAGCAGCAAAAGCAGCAGTAGGACCAACACAGTAGCAGGACATTAGCAGCAGCAACAGCAATATTATTAGCAGCAGCAGATTAATAGCAGCTAGCAGCAGCAGCAGCAGCAGCAGCAGTAGCAGTAGACAGTAGTAGCAGCAGCAGGACCAATATTAGCAGCAGCAATAGCAGCAGCAGCAGCAGCACCAGGAGCAACAGGACCAATAGCAGCAGCAGCAGGACTCAATAGCAGCAGCAGTACCAGCAGCAGCAGCGTGACCGCAGCAGACCACATAGCAGCAGCAACAGCAGCAGCAGCAGCAGCAGATCGCTTGGCAATAGGAGCAGCACAGTAGCCAGCGAGCCGGACCAGCAGCAGCAGCACCAGCAGCAGCAGCAGCAGCACGAGCATCACCAGGAGCAGCAGCAGCAGCAGCAGGCAGCGTTGCTGTGTACAGCAGCAGCAAGTAGCAGCAGCAGTAGTCCAGCAGCAGCAGGACCAGGCAACAGCAGCAGCAGCACATCAGGCAGCAGCAGCAGCAGTGCACCACAGACCAGCAGCAACAGCAGGACCAGCAGTAGCAGAGCAGCACCAGTAGCAGCAGCAGTAGACCACACAGCAGCAGCAGGACCACCAGCAGCAGGAGCACCAGTAGCAGCAGGGACCAGTAGCAGGACCAATAGCAGTAGTAGCAGGACTAGCAATAGCAGGACCAGTAGCAGTAGCAGGACTAGTAGCAGTAGTAGGATGAGCAGCAGCAGTAGCAGGAAAGCAATCCTTCTCACTTCCATAAAAGATTTAGAGCAACGAGTAAAGTGGCTGTTCCACTGGAGCAGCAGGTGAGGACGAGCAGCAGCAGGCAAGTCGCAGTAGCTGGTCCAGCAGTGCGTCTGCTAAATGACCATGTAATGTAAAGTAGAAGTGAGTAGTAGGACCAGCAGCAGTAGCAGGACCAGTAGTAGCAGGAGCAGTGAGGACCAGTAGCAGTACCAGCAGCAGGACCAATAGCAGCAGTAGGACCAGACCAGCAGCAGCAGTAGACCAGTAGCAGCAGTAGCAGAGAGCAGCAGCAGGACCAGCAGCAGGAGCAGGACCAGCAGCAGCAGCAGGACCAGCAGCAGGACCAGTAGCAGCAGCAGCAGGACCAGCAGCAGCACCATTGTAGCAGCAGGCCAGTCCAGCAGCAGGTCCAAAGGTGACCAGCAGGACCAGCAGTCGCAGCAGGATAAGAGCAGTCCAGCAGCAAGCATGACCAGCAGCAGCAGGACCAGGAAAGCAGCAGGACCAGTATAGCAGGACTAGCAGCCAGGAGCAGCAGCAGGACCAGCAGCAGCAGCAGGACCAGCAGCAGCAGCAGCCAGCAGCAGCAGCAGGACCAGCAGCCAGCAGCAGGACCAGTAGCAGCAGCCAGCAGCAGTAGCAGGACCAGCAGCAGCAGGACCAGCAGGACAGCAGCAGCAGGACCAGCAGCAGGACCAGCAGCAGCAGCAGGACGAGCAGCAGCAGTAGACAGGACCAGGACCAGTGGGACCAGCAGCAGCAGCAGTAGCAGGACCAGCAGCAGGA
>NW_027034321.1:0-7790 GCF_034236695.1 Oncorhynchus nerka | reverse complement strand
ACATTTTTACATTTAAGTCATTTAGCAGACGCTCTTATCCAGAGCGACTTACAAATTGGTGCGTTCACCTTAAGACATCCAGTGGAACAGCCACTTTACAATAGTGCATCTAAATCTAGTAAGGGGGGTGAGAAGGATTACTTTATCCTATCCTAGGTATTCCTGAAAGAGGTGGGGTTTCAGGTGTCTCCGGAAGGTGGTGATTGACTCCGCTGTCCTGGCGTCGTGAGGGAGTTTGTTCCACCATTGGGGGCCAGAGCAGCGAACAGTTTTGACTGGGCTGCGCGGGAACTGTACTTCCTCAGTGGTAGGGAGGCGAGCAGGCCAGAGGTGGATGAACGCAGTGCCCTTGTTTGGGTGTAGGGCCTGATCAGAGCCTGGAGGTACTGAGGTGCCGTTCCCCTCACAGCTCCGTAGGCAAGCACCATGGTCTTGTAGCGGATGCGAGCTTCAACTGGAAGCCAGTGGAGAGAGCGGAGGAGCGGGGTGACGTGAGAGAACTTGGGAAGGTTGAACACCAGACGGGCTGCGGCGTTCTGGATGAGTTGTAGGGGTTTAATGGCACAGGCAGGGAGCCCAGCCAACAGCGAGTTGCAGTAATCCAGACGGGAGATGACAAGTGCCTGGATTAGGACCTGCGTCGCTTCCTGTGTGAGGCAGGGTCGTACTCTGCGGATGTTGTAGAGCATGAACCTACAGGAACGGGCCACCGCCTTAATGTTAGTTGAGAACGACAGGGTGTTGTCCAGGATCACGCCAAGGTTCTTAGCGCTCTGGGAGGAGGACACAATGGAGTTGTCAACCGTGATGGCGAGATCGTGGAACGGGCAGTCCTTCCCCGGGAGGAAGAGCAGCTCCGTCTTGCCGAGGTTCAGCTTGAGGTGGTGATCCGTCATCCACACTGATATGTCTGCCAGACATGCAGAGATGCGATTCGCCACCTGGTCATCAGAAGGGGGAAAGGAGAAGATTAATTGTGTGTCGTCTGCATAGCAATGATAGACCATGTGAGGTTATGACAGAGCCAAGTGACTTGGTGTATAGCGAGAATAGGAGAGGGCCTAGAACAGAGCCCTGGGGGACGCCAGTGGTGAGAGCGCGTGGTGAGGAGACAGATTCTCGCCACGCCACCTGGTAGGAGCGACCTGTCAGGTAGGACGCAATCCAAGCGTGGGCCGCGCCGGAGATGCCCAACTCGGAGAGGGTGGAGAGGAGGATCTGATGGTTCACAGTATCGAAGGCAGCCGATAGGTCTAGAAGGATGAGAGCAGAGGAGAGAGAGTTAGCTTTAGCAGTGCGGAGCGCCTCCGTGATACAGAGAAGAGCAGTCTCAGTTGAATGACTAGTCTTGAAACCTGACTGATTTGGATCAAGAAGGTCATTCTGGAGAGAGATAGCGGGAGAGCTGGCCAAGGACGGCACGTTCAAGAGTTTTGGAGAGAAAAGAAAGAAGGGATACTGGTCTGTAGTTGTTGACATCGGAGGGATCGAGTGTAGGTTTTTTCAGAAGGGGTGCAACTCTCGCTCTCTTGAAGACGGAAGGGACGTAGCCAGCGGTCAGGGATGAGTTGATGAGCGAGGTGAGGTAAGGGAGAAGGTCTCCGGAAATGGTCTGGAGAAGAGAGGAGGGGATAGGGTCAAGCGGGCAGGTTGTTGGGCGGCCGGCCGTCACAAGATGCAAGATTTCATCTGGAGAGAGAGGGGAGAAAGAGGTCAGAGCACAGGGTAGGGCAGTGTGAGCAGAACCAGCGGTGTCGTTTGACTTAGCAAACGAGGATCGGATGTCGTCGACCTTCTTTTCAAAATGGTTGACGAAGTCATCTGCAGAGAGGGAGGAGGGGGGATTCAGGAGGGAGGAGAAGGTGGCAAAGAGCTTCCTAGGGTTAGAGGCAGATGCTTGGAATTTAGAGTGGTAGAAAGTGGCTTTAGCAGCAGAGACAGAAGAGGAAAATGTAGAGAGGAGGGAGTGAAAGGATGCCAGGTCCGCAGGAGGTTTTCCTCCATTTCCGCTCGGCTGCCCGGAGCCCTGTTCTGTGAGCTCGCAATGAGACGTCGAGCCACGGAGCGGGAGGGAGGACCGAGCCGGCCTGGAGGATAGGGGACATAGAGAGTCAAAGGATGCAGAAAGGGAGGAGAGGAGGGTTGAGGAGGCAGAATCAGGAGATAGGTTGGAGAAGGTTTGAGCAGAGGGAAGAGATGATAGGATGGAAGAGGAGAGAGTAGCGGGGAGAGAGAGCGAAGGTTGGGACGGCGCGATACCATCCGAGTAGGGGCAGTGTGGGAAGTGTTGGATGAGAGCGAGAGGGAAAAGGATACAAGGTAGTAGTCGGAGACTTGGAGGGGAGTTGCAGTGAGGTTAGTGGAAGAACAGCATCTAGTAAAGATGAGGTCCCGAGCGTATTGCCTGCCTTGTAGTAGGGAAGGTGAGAGGTGAGAGTCAAAAAAAGAAGAAAGAAGTTTAACAGAGTCGTCAAGTAAACGTAAAGAGAATTAAATCGCCCAGAACTGTGAGAGTGAGCCGTCCTCAAAAGGAGCTTATCAGGCATCAAGCTCATTGATGAACTCTCCGAGGAGGAACCTGGAGCGATAAATGATAAGGATGTTAAGCAGAAAGGGCTGGTAACTGTGACAGCATGGAATTCAAGGAGGCGATAGACAGATGGGTAAGGAGAAAGAGAATGACCACTTGGGAGAATGAGATCCAGGGGTGCCACCACCCCGCTGACCAAAGCTCTCGAGTGTGCGAGAACACGTGGGCGGACGAAGAAAAGCAGTAGAATGCTTGTTATCTGTGGTGATCCATGTTTCCGTCAGTGCCAGAAGTCGAGGACTGGAGTGAGGCATAGGCTGAATGAACTCTGCCTTGTTGGCTGCAGATCGGCAGTTCAGAGGCTACCGGAGACCTGGAACTCCACGTGGGTCGTGCGCGCTGGGACCACCAGATTAGGGTGGCCGCGGCACGCGGTGGAGCGTTTGTATGGTCTGTGCAGAGAGGAAGAACAGGGATAGACAGACACATAGTTGACAGGCTACAGAAGAGGCTACGCTAATGCAAGGAGATTGGAATGACAAGTGGACTACACGTCTCGAATGTTCAGAAAGTTAAGCTTACGTAGCAAAGTCTTATTGACTAAAATGATTAAAATGATACAGTACTGCTGAAGTAGGCTAGCTGGCAGTGGCTGCGTTGTTGACTTTGTACTACTGGCAGTGGCTGCGTTGTTGGCACTACACTAATCAGTCGTTCCGTTGAGTGTGATAGTTTCTACAGTGGTGCTATTCGGGGGCTACCTGGCTAGCTAGCAGTGTTGATTACGTTACGTTGCATTAAACACAGAACGACAATAGCTGGCTAGCTAACCTAGAAAATCGCTCTAGACTACACAATTATCTTTGATACAAAGACGCTGTAGCTAGCTATGTAGCTAGCTACGATCAGAACAAATCAAACCGTTGTACTGTAATGAAATGAAATGAAAATGTGATACTACCTGTATGGAGCAATGCGACCGGGTTGTTGGAGTGAGGAAGTTCTATTCGGTAGACGTTGGATAGCTGTTGGCTAGCTAGCAGTGTCTCCTACGTTATGACGACAAATAGCCTTAGCTAACCTCGGTAAATTAAGATAATCACTCTAAGACTACACACTCTAAACTACACAATTATCTTGGATACGAAGACAGCAAAGACAACTATGTAGTTAGCCAACACTACACCAATCAAGTGGTTCCAGTTGAGTGTAATAGTTTTTACAGTGCTGCTATTCGGAAGACGGTGGACGATTTGCTTAGCTGGCTAGCTGCTGGGCAGATAGCAGTGTAGACTACGTTAGACGACGAAATACGATAATTACGCAATTATCTTGATACAAAGACGGCTATGTAGCTAGCTAAGAAGAAATTGCTAGATTAGACAAATCAAAACCGTTGTACTATAATGACATGTCATTCAGCTTTGTCACTGGCTGTGTAAAAACCAAGCAACTATTGCTTTTGACCAGAGACTTATGTCCTTGGCAAAATACACTTAATCGCCTGTACTTTGGTCCACACTCCCTCATAGATGACCAACAGAACAGTGGACTGGTCCCCTGGACCGCTGAGGTTAGATGGCCCCATCAGGGAAGAGTTATTACACCTATGCTGGTCAGGAAGAGGTTATTACACCATGCTGTCAGTAAGAGGTTATTACACCATGCTGTCAGGAAGAGGTTATTACACCATGTCACTGTGTTATTATTACACCATGCTGTCAGTAAGAGGTTATTACACCATGCTGTCAGGAAGAGGTTATTACCCCATGCTGTCAGGAAGAGGTTATTACACCATGCTGTCAGGAAGAGGTTATTACACCATGCTGTCAGACATTTACATTTACATTTAAGTCATTTAGCAGACGCTCTTATCCAGAGCGACTTACAAATTGGTGCATTCACCTTATGACCTCCAGTGGAACAGTAGTGCATCTAAATCTTTTCAGGGGAGGGGGTGAGAGGGATTACTTTATCCTATCCTAGGTATTCCTTAAAGAGGTGGGGTTTCAGGTGTCTCCGGAAGGTGGTGATTGACTCCGCTGTCCTGGCGTCGTGAGGGAGTTTGTTCCACCATTGGGGGGCCAGAGCAGCGAACAGTTTTGACTGGGCTGAGCGGGAACTGTACTTCCTCAGTGGTAGGGAGGCGAGCAGGCCAGAGGTGGATGAACGCAGTGCCCTTGTTTGGGTGTAGGGCCTGATCAGAGCCTGGAGGTACTGAGGTGCCGTTCCCCTCACAGCTCCGTAGGCAAGCACCATGGTCTTGTAGCGGATGCGAGCTTCAACTGGAAGCCAGTGGAGGGAGCGGAGGAGCGGGGTGACGTGAGAGAACTTGGGAAGGTTGAACACCAGACGGGCTGCGGCGTTCTGGATGAGTTGTAGGGGTTTAATGGCACAGGCAGGGAGCCCAGCCAACAGCGAGTTGCAGTAATCCAGACGGGAGATGACAAGTGCCTGGATTAGGACCTGCGCCGTCTCCTGTGTGAGGCAGGGTCGTACTCTGCGGATGTTGTAGAGCATGAACCTACAGGAACGGGCCACCGCCTTGATGTTAGTTGAGAACGACAGGGTGTTGTCCAGGATCACGCCAAGGTTCTTAGCGCTCTGGGAGGAGGACACAATGGAGTTGTCAACCGTGATGGCGAGATCATGGAACGGGCAGTCCTTCCCCGGGAGGAAGAGCAGCTCCGTCTTGCCGAGGTTCAGCTTGAGGTGGTGATCCGTCATCCACACGGATATGTCTGCCAGACATGCAGAGATGCGATTCGCCACCTGGTCATCAGAAGGGGGAAAGGAGAAGATTAATTGTGTGTCGTCTGCATAGCAATGATAGGAGAGACCATGTGAGGTTATGACAGAGCCAAGTGACTTGGTGTATAGCGAGAATAGGAGAGGGCCTAGAACAGAGCCCTGGGGGACACCAGTGGTGAGAGCACGTGGTGTGGAGACGGATTCTCGCCACGCCACCTGGTAGGAGCGACCTGTCAGGTAGGACGCAATCTAAGCGTGGGCCGCGCCGGAGATGCCCAACTCGGAGAGGGTGGAGAGGAGGATCTGATGGTTCACAGTATCGAAGGCAGCCGATAGGTCTAGAAGGATGAGAGCAGAGAGAGAGAGTTAGCTTTAGCAGTGCGGAGCGCCTCCGTGATACAGAGAAGAGCAGTCTCAGTTGAATGACTAGTCTTGAAACCTGACTGATTTGGATCAAGAAGGTCATTCTGAGAGAGATAGCGGGAGAGCTGGCCAAGGACGGCACGTTCAAGAGTTTTGGAGAGAAAAGAAAGAAGGGATACTGGTCTGTAGTTGTTGACATCGAGGGATCGAGTGTAGGTTTTTTCAGAAGGCAACTCGCTCTTTGAGACGGAAGGGACGAGCCAGCGGTCAGGGGATGAGTTGATGAGCGAGGTGAGGTAAGGGAGGAGGTCTCCGGAAATGGTCTGGAGAAGAGAGGAGGGGATAGGGTCAAGCGGGCAGGTTGTAGGGCGGCCGTCATTACAAGACGCGAGATTTCATCTGGAGAGAGAGGGGAGAAAGAGGTCAGAGCACAGGGTAGGGCAGTGTGAGCAGAACCACGGTGTCGCTTGACTTAGCAAACGAGGATCGGATGTCGTCAATTCTTTTTCAAAATGGTTGACGAAGTCATCTGCAGAGAGGGAGGAGGGGGGAGGGGAGGAGGATTCAGGGAGGGAGGAGAAGGTTGCAAAGAGCTTCCTAGGGTTAGAGGCAGATGCTTGAATTTAGAGTGGTAGAGCACAGCAGCAGAGAGAGAAGAGGAAAATGTAGAGAGGAGGGAGTGAAAGGATGTCAGGTCCGCAGGGAGGCGAGTTTTCCTCCATTTCCGCTCGGCTGCCCGGAGCCCTGTTCTGTGAGCTCGCAATGAGTCGTCGAGCCACGGAGCGGGAGGGGAGGACCGAGCCGGCCTGGAGGATAGGGGACATAGAGAGTCAAAGGATGCAGAAAGGGAGGAGAGGAGGGTTGAGGAGGCAGAATCAGGAGATAGGTTGGAGAAGGTTTGAGCAGAGGGAAGAGATGATAGGATGGAAGAGGAGAGAGTAGCGGGGGAGAGAGAGCGAAGGTTGGGACGGCGCGATACCATCCGAGTAGGGGCAGTGTGGGAAGTGTTGGATGAGAGCGAGAGGGAAAAGGATACAAGGTAGTGGTCGGAGACTTGGAGGGGAGTTGCAACGAGGTTAGTGGAAGAACAGCATCTAGTAAAGATGAGGTCGAGCGTATTTCCTGCCTTGTGAGTAGGGGGGAAGGTGAGAGGGTGAGGTCAAAAGAGGAGAGGAGTGGAAAGAAGGAGGCAGAGAGGAATGAGTCAAAGGTAGGCGTGGGGAGGTTAAAGTCGCCCAGAACTGTGAGAGGTGAGCCGTCCTCAGGAAAGGAGCTTATCAAGGCATCAAGCTCATTGATGAACTCTCAGAGGGAACCTGGAGGGCGATAAATGATAAGGATGTTAAGCTTGAAAGGGCTGGTAACTGTGACAGCATGGAATTCAAAGGAGGCGATAGACAGATGGGTAAGGGGAGAAAGAGAGAATGACCACTTGGGAGAGATGAGGATCCCGGTGCCACCACCCCGCTGACCAGAAGCTCTCGGGGTGTGCGAGAACACGTGGGCAGACGAAGAGAGAGCAGTAGGAGTAGCAGTGTTGTCTGTGGTGATCCATGTTTCCGTCAGTGCCAAGAAGTCGAGGGACTGGAGGGAGACATAGGCGGAGATGAACTCTGCCTTGTTGGCCGCAGATCGGCAGTTCCAGAGGCTACCGGAGACCTGGAACTCCACGTGGGTCGTGCGCGCTGGGACCACCAGATTAGGTGGCCGCGGCCACGCGGTGTGGAGCGTTTGTATGGTCTGTGCAGAGAGGAGAGAACAGGGATAGACAGACACATAGTTGACAGGCTACACAAGAGGCTACGCTAATGCAAAGGAGATTGGAATGACAAGTGGACTACACGTCACGAGTGTTCAGAGAGTTAAGCTTACGTAGCAAGAATCTTATTGACTAAAATGATTAAAATGATACAGTACTGCTGAAGTAGGCTAGCTGGCAGAGGCTGCGTTGTTGACTAAGTAGGCTAGTTGGCATTGGCTGGGTTGTTGACACTACACTAATCAAGTCGTTCCGTTGAGTGTAATAGTTTCTACTGTGCTGCTATTCGGGGCCAGCTGGCTAGCTAGCAGTGTTGATTACGTTACGCTATGTTAAAAGAACGACAATAGCTGGCTGGCTAACCTAGGAAATCGCTCTAGACTACAC
>NW_027034320.1:0-7790 GCF_034236695.1 Oncorhynchus nerka | reverse complement strand
GTCTTATAGTTCTGCTGTATTGTCTTATAGTTCTGTGTCTTGTCTTATAGTTCTGTGTCTTGTCTTATAGTTCTGCTTATTGTCTTATAGTTCTGTGTCTTGTCTTATAGTTCTGTGTCTTGTCTTATAGTTCTGCTGTATTGTCTTATAGTTCTGTGTCTCTGTCTTATAGTTCTGTGTCTTGTCTTATAGTTCTGTGTCTTGTCTTATAGTTCTGTGTCTTGTCTTATAGTTCTGCTGTCTTGTCTTATAGTTCTGTGTCTTGTCTTATAGTTCTGTGTCTTGTCTTATAGTTCTGCTGTCTTGTCTTATAGTTCTGTGTCTTGTCTTATAGTTCTGTGTCTTGTCTTATAGTTCTGCTGTCTTGTCTTATAGTTCTGTGTCTTGTCTTATAGTTCTGTGTCTTGTCTTATAGTTCTGCTTATTGTCTTATAGTTCTGTGTCTTGTCTTATAGTTCTGTGTCTTGTCTTATAGTTCTGCTTATTGTCTTATAGTTCTGTGTCTTGTCTTATAGTTCTGTTTTGTCTTATAGTTCTGCTTATTGTCTTATAGTTCTGTGTCTTGTCTTATAGTTCTGTGTCTTGTCTTATAGTTCTGCTTATTGTCTTATAGTTCTGTGTCTTGTCTTATAGTTCTGTGTCTTGTCTTATAGTTCTGCTTATTGTCTTATAGTTCTGTGTCTTGTCTTATAGTTCTGTGTCTTGTCTTATAGTTCTGCTTATTGTCTTATAGTTCTGTGTCTTGCCTTATAGTTCTGCGTCTTGTCTTATAGTTCTGTGTCTTGACTTATAGTTCTGTGTCTTGCCTTATAGTTCTGCGTCTTGTCTTATAGTTCTGTGTCTTGTCTTACAGTTCTGCTTATTGTCTTATAGTTCTGCTTATTGTCTTATAGTTCTGTGTCTTGTCTTATAGTTCTGTGTCTTGTCTTATAGTTCTGTGTCTTGTCTTATAGTTCTGTGTATTGTCTTATAGTTCTGTGTCTTGTCTTATAGTTCTGTGTCTTGTCTTATAGTTCTGTGTCTTGTCTTATAGTTCTGCTTATTGTCTTATAGTTCTGTGTCTTGTCTTATAGTTCTGCTTATTGTCTTATAGTTCTGTGTCTTGTCTTATAGTTCTGTGTCTTGTCTTATAGTTCTGCTTATTGTCTTATAGTTCTGTGTCTTGTCTTATAGTTCTGTGTCTTGTCTTATAGTTCTGCTTATTGTCTTATAGTTCTGTGTCTTGTCTTATAGTTCTGTGTCTTGTCTTATAGTTCTGTGTCTTGTCTTATAGTTCTGCTTATTGTCTGATAGTTCTGTGTCTTGTCTTATAGTTCTGCTTATTGTCTTATAGTTCTGTGTCTTGTCTTATAGTTCTGTGTCTTGTCTTATAGTTCTGTGTCTTGTCTTATAGTTCTGCTTATTGTCTTATAGTTCTGTGTCTTGTCTTATAGTTCTGTGTCTTGTCTTATAGTTCTGTGTCTTGTCTTATAGTTCTGTGTCTTGTCTTATAGTTCTGTGTCTTGTCTTATAGTTCTGCTGTATTGTCTTATAGTTCTGTGTCTTGTCTTATAGTTCTGTGTCTTGTCTTATAGTTCTGTGTCTTGTCTTATAGTTCTGTGTCTTGTCTTATAGTTCTGCTTCTTGTCTTATAGTTCTGTGTCTTGTCTTATAGTTCTGTGTATTGTCTTGTCTTATAGTTCTGTGTCTTGTCTTATAGTTCTGTGTCTTGTCTTATAGTTCTGTGTCTTGTCTTATAGTTCTGTGTCTTGTCTTATAGTTCTGTTTTGTCTTATAGTTCTGTGTATTGTCTTATAGTTCTGTGTCTTGTCTTATAGTTCTGTGTCTTGTCTTATAGTTCTGTGTCTTGTCTTATAGTTCTGCTTATTGTCTTATAGTTCTGTGTCTTGTCTTATAGTTCTGTGTCTTGTCTTATAGTTCTGTGTCTTGTCTTATAGTTCTGTCTTGTCTTATAGTTCTGCTTATTGTCTTATAGTCCTGCGTCTTGTCTTATAGTTCTGTGTCTTGTCTTATAGTTCTGTGTCTTGTCTTATAGTTCTGCGTCTTGTCTTATAGTTCTGTGTCTTGTCTTATAGTTCTGTGTCTTGTCTTATAGTTCTGCTGTCTTGTCTTATAGTTCTGTGTCTTGTCTTATAGTTCTGTGTCTTGTCTTATAGTTCTGCTTATTGTCTTATAGTTCTGTGTCTTATAGTTCTGTGTCTTGTCTTATAGTTCTGTGTCTTGTCTTATAGTTCTGTGTCTTGTCTTATAGTTCTGTGTCTTGTCTTATAGTTCTGTGTCTTGTCTTATAGTTCTGTGTCTTGTCTTATAGTTCTGCTTATTGTCTTATAGTTCTGTGTCTTGTCTTATAGTTCTGTGTCTTGTCTTATAGTTCTGTGTCTTGTCTTATAGTTCTGTGTCTTGTCTTATAGTTCTGTGTCTTGTCTTATAGTTCTGTGTCTTGTCTTATAGTTCTGTGTCTTGTCTTATAGTTCTGTGTCTTGTCTTATAGTTCTGTGTCTTGTCTTATAGTTCTGTGTCTTGTCTTATAGTTCTGTGTCTTGTCTTATAGTTCTGCTTATTGTCTTATAGTTCTGTGTCTTGTCTTATAGTTCTGCTTATTGTCTTATAGTTCTGTGTCTTGTCTTATAGTTCTGTGTCTTGTCTTATAGTTCTGCTGTATTGTCTTATAGTTCTGTGTCTTGTCTTATAGTTCTGTGTCTTGTCTTATAGTTCTGCTGTATTGTCTTATAGTTCTGTGTCTTGTCTTATAGTTCTGTGTCTTGTCTTATAGTTCTGTGTCTTGTCTTATAGTTCTGCTTATTGTCTTATAGTTCTGTGTCTTGTCTTATAGTTCTGCTTATTGTCTTATAGTTCTGTGTCTTGTCTTATAGTTCTGTGTCTTGTCTTATAGTTCTGTGTCTTGTCTTATAGTTCTGCTTATTGTCTTATAGTTCTGTGTCTTGTCTTATAGTTCTGTGTCTTGTCTTATAGTTCTGCTGTCTTGTCTTATAGTTCTGTGTCTTGTCTTATAGTTCTGTGTCTTGTCTTATAGTTCTGCTTATTGTCTTATAGTTCTGTGTCTTGTCTTATAGTTCTGTGTCTTGTCTTATAGTTCTGCTTATTGTCTTATAGTTCTGTGTCTTGTCTTATAGTTCTGTCTTGTCTTATAGTTCTGCTTATTGTCTTATAGTTCTGTGTCTTGTCTTATAGTTCTGCTGTATTGTCTTATAGTTCTGTGTCTTGTCTTATAGTTCTGTGTCTTGTCTTATAGTTCTGTGTCTTGTCTTATAGTTCTGCTTATTGTCTTATAGTTCTGTGTCTTGTCTTATAGTTCTGTGTCTTGTCTTATAGTTCTGTGTCTTGTCTTATAGTTCTGTGTCTTGTCTTATAGTTCTGTGTCTTGTCTTATAGTTCTGTGTCTTGTCTTATAGTTCTGCTTATTGTCTTATAGTCCTGTGTCTTGTCTTATAGTTCTGTGTCTTGTCTTATAGTTCTGTGTCTCGTCTTATAGTTCTGTGTCTTGTCTTATAGTTCTGTGTCTTGTCTTATAGTTCTGTGTCTTATAGTTCTGTGTCTTGTCTTATAGTTCTGTGTCTTGTCTTATAGTTCTGTGTCTTGTCTTATAGTTCTGTGTCTTGTCTTATAGTTCTGCTTATTGTCTTATAGTTCTGTGTCTTGTCTTATAGTTCTGTGTCTTGTCTTATAGTTCTGTGTCTTGTCTTATAGTTCTGCTGTCTTGTCTTATAGTTCTGCTTATTGTCTTATAGTTCTGTGTCTTGTCTTATAGTTCTGTGTCTTGTCTTATAGTTCTGTGTCTTGCCTTATAGTTCTGTGTCTTGTCTTATAGTTCTGTGTCTTGTCTTATAGTTCTGTGTCTTGTCTTATAGTTCTGTGTCTTGTCTTATAGTTCTGCGTCTTGTCTTATAGTTCTGCGTCTTGTCTAATAGTTCTGCTTATTGTCTTATAAGTTCTGCATCTTGTCTTATAGTTCTGCTTATTGTCTTATAGTTCTGCTTATTGTCTTATAGTTCTGCGTCTTGTCTTATAGTTCTGCATCTTGTCTGGTAGTTCTGCTTATTGTCTTATAGTTCTGCTTATTGTCTTATAGTTCTGTGTCTTGTCTTATAGTTCTGTCTCGTCTAATAGTTCTGTGTCTTGTCTTATAGTTCTGTGTCTTGTCTTATAGTTCTGTGTATTGTCTTATAGTTCTGTGTCTTATAGTTCTGTGTCTTGTCTTATAGTTCTGTGTCTTGTCTTACAGTTCTGCTTATTGTCTTATAGTCCTGTGTCTTGTCTTGTAGTTCTGTGTATTGTCTTGTCTTATAGTTCTGTGTCTTGTCTTATAGTTCTGTGTCTCGTCTTATAGTTCTGTGTCTTGTCTTATAGTTCTGTGTCTTGTCTTATAGTTCTGTGTCTTATAGTTCTGTGTATTGTCTTATAGTTCTGTGTCTTGTCTTATAGTTCTGTGTCTTGTCTTATAGTTCTGCGTCTTGTCTTATAGTTCTGCTTATTGTCTTATAGTTCTGTGTCTTGTCTTATAGTTCTGTGTCTTGTCTTATAGTTCTGTGTCTTGTCTTATAGTTCTGCTTATTGTCTTATAGTTCTGTGTCTTATAGTTCTGTGTCTTGTCTTATAGTTCTGTGTCTTGACTTATAGTTCTGTGTCTTGCCTTATAGTTCTGCGTCTTGTCTTATAGTTCTGTGTCTTGTCTTATAGTTCTGTGTCTTGTCTTATAGTTCTGTGTCTTGTCTTATAGTTCTGCTTATTGTCTGATAGTTCTGTGTCTTGTCTTATAGTTCTGTGTCTTGTCTTATAGTTCTGCTTATTGTCTTATAGTTCTGTGTCTTATAGTTCTGTGTCTTGTCTTATAGTTCTGTGTCTTGTCTTATAGTTCTGTGTCTTGTCTTATAGTTCTGTGTCTTGTGTTATAGTTCTGTGTCTTGTCTTATAGTTCTGTGTCTTGTCTTATAGTTCTGTGTCTTATAGTTCTGTGTCTTGTCTTATAGTTCTGTGTCTTATAGTTCTGTGTATTGTCTTATAGTTCTGTGTCTTGTCTTATAGTTCTGTGTCTTGTCTTATAGTTCTGCGTCTTGTCTGATAGTTCTGCTTATTGTCTTATAGTTCTGCTTATTGTCTTATAGTTCTGTGTCTTGTCTTATAGTTCTGTGTATTGTCTTATAGTTCTGTGTCTTGTCTTATAGTTCTGTGTCTTGTCTTATAGTTCTGTGTATTGTCTTATAGTTCTGTGTCTTATAGTTCTGTGTCTTGTCTTATAGTTCTGTGTCTTGTCTTACAGTTCTGCTTATTGTCTTATAGTCCTGTGTCTTGTCTTGTAGTTCTGTGTCTTGTCTTATAGTTCTGTGTCTCGTCTTATAGTTCTGTGTCTCTGTCTTATAGTTCTGTGTCTCGTCTTATAGTTCTGTGTCTTGTCTTATAGTTCTGTGTCTTATAGTTCTGTGTCTTGTCTTATAGTTCTGTGTCTTGTCTTATAGTTCTGCTGTCTTGTCTTATAGTTCTGCTTATTGTCTTATAGTTCTGTGTGTGTCTTGTCTTATAGTTCTGTGTCTTGTCTGGTTCTGTGTCTTGTCTTATAGGTTTCTGCTTATTGTCACAAAGTAGTTCTGTCTGTCTTATAGTTCTTGTATGTCTTGTCTTGTGGTTACTTATAGTTCTGGCATGTGTCTTATAGTTCTATGTGTCTTGTCTTGTATAATAGTTCTGTGTCTTGTCTTATAGTTCTGTGTGTAGTGTTGTCTTTGATTCTGTGTCTTGTGTTATTTATAGTTCTGTCTGTCCATAGTTCTGTGTCTTGTCTTATAGTTCTGTGTCTTGTCTTATAGTTCTGCTTATTGTCTTATAGTTATGTGTCTTATAGTTCTGTTTCTTGTCTTATAGTTCTGTGTCTTGTGTTATAGTTCTGTGTCTTGTCTTATAGTTCTGTGTCTTGTCTTATAGTTCTGTGTCTTGTCTTATAGTTCTGTCTTGTCTTATAGTTCTGCTTCTTGTCTTATAGTTCTGTGTCTTGTCTTATAGTTCTGTGTCTTGTCTTATAGTTCTGTGTCTTGTCTTATAGTTCTGTGTCTTGTCTTATAGTTCTGTGTCTTGTCTTATAGTTCGTGTCTTTGTAGTTCTGTGTCTTGTCTTATAGTTCTGTGTCTTGTGTACAGTTCCTTGTCTTATAGTCCTGTGTCTTGTCATATAGTTCTGCTTATTGTCTTATAGTTCTGCTTATTGTCTTATAGTTCTGCTTATTGTCTAATAGTTCTGTGTCTTGTCTTATAGTTCTGTGTCTTGTCTTATAGTTCTGCATCTTTGTCTTATAGTTCTTGCTTATTGTCTTATAGTTCTGCTTATTGTCTTATAGTTCTGTGTCTTGTCTTATAGATTTCTTCTTCTGTGTTCTTGTCTTATAGTTCTGCTTATTGTCTTATAGTTCTGTGTCTTGTCTTATAGTTCTGTGTCTTGTCTTATAGTTCGTCTTGTCTTATAGTTCTGTGTCTTGCAGTTCTGTGTCTGTCTTATAGTTCTGTGTTTTGTCTTATAGTTCTGTGTCTTGTCTTATAGTTCTGTGTCTTGTCTTATAGTTCTGTGTCTTGTCTTATAGTTCTGTGTCTTGTCTTATAGTTCTGTGTGTCTTATAGTTCTGTTTCTTATTTTATAGTTCTCAAATGTCTTGTCTTATAGTTCTGTGTCTTGTCTTATAGTTCTGCTTATTGTCTTATAGTTCTGTGTCTTGTCTTATAGTTCTGCTTATTGTCTATAGTTCTGCTTATTGTCTTATAGTTCTGTGTCTTGTCTTATAGTTCTGCTTATTGTCTTATAGTTCTGTGTCTTGTCTTATAGTTCTGTGTATTGTCTTATAGTTCTGTGTGTCTTATTCGTCTTGTCTTATAGTTCTGTGTATTGTCTTATAGTTCTGTGTTCTTGTATTTCTGTCTTATAGTTCTTGTCATATGGTTCTGTATTGTCTTATAGTTCTGTGTATTGTCTTTATTGTCTTATAGTTCTGTGTATTGTCTTATAGTTCTGTGTCTTGTCTTATAGTTCTGTGTATTGTCTTATAGTTCTGCTTATTGTCTTATAGTTCTGCTTATTGTCTTATAGTTCTGTGTCTTGTCTTATAGTTCTGTGCATTGTCTTATAGTTCTGCTTGCTGTCTTATAGTTCTGTGTCTTATAGTTCTGTGTCTTGTCTTATAGTTCTGTGTCTTGACTTATAGTGCTGTGTCTTGCCTTATAGTTCTGCGTCTTCACATTTTATCTTTATAGTTCTGTGTCTTGTCTTATAGTTCTGTGTCTTGTCTTATAGTTCTGTGTCTTGTCTTATAGTTCTGCTTATTGTCTGATAGTTCTGTGTCTTGTCTTATAGTTCTGTGTCTTGTCTTATAGTTCTGCTTATTGTCTTATAGTTCTGTTATTGTCTTATAGTTCTGTGTCTTGTCTTATAGTTCCGTGTCTTGTGTTATAGTTCTGTGTCTTGTCTTATAGTTCTGTGTCTTGTCTTATAGTTCTGTGTCTTGTCTTATAGTTCTGTGTCTTGTCTTATAGTTCTGCTTATTGTCTTATAGTTCTGTGTCTATTGTCTTATAGTTCTGTGTCTTGTCTTATAGTTCTGTGTCATTGTCTTATAGTTCTGTGTATTGTCTTATAGTTCTGGTGTCTTGTCTTATAGTTCTGTGTCTTGTCTTATAGTTCTGTGTCATTGTCTTATAGTTCTGTGTATTGTCTTGTCTTATAGTTCTGTGTATTGTCTTATAGTTCTGTTGTCTTGTCTTATAGTTCTGTGTATTGTCTTATAGTTCTGTGTCT
>NW_027034319.1:0-7789 GCF_034236695.1 Oncorhynchus nerka | reverse complement strand
CTTTTCACATCTTTTCAACATATTTTCACATCTTTTCAACATCTTTCAATCTTTTTCAACATCTTTTCGATATATTTTCACATCTTTTCACATCTTTTCAACATATTTTCAACATATTTTCACATCTTTACAATATATTTTCACATCTTTTCAACATATTTTCACATATTTTCAACATATTTTCAACATATTTTCACATCTTTTCAACATCTTTTCACATCTTTTCAACATATTTTCACATCTTTTCACATCTTTTCACATCTTTTCAACATATTTTCAACATCTTTTCAACATATTTTCAACATATTTTCACATCTTTTCACATCTTTTCACATCTTTTCAACATATTTTCAACATATTTTCAACATATTTTCACATCTTTTCAACATCTTTTCACATCTTTTCAATATATTTTCAACATATTTTCACATCTTTTCAACATATTTTCACATATTTTCAACATCTTTTCAATATATTTTCACATCTTTTCACATCTTTTCAACATATTTTCAACATATTTTCACATCTTTTCACATCTTTTCAACATATTTTCCACATATTTTCACATCTTTTCACATCTTTTCAACATATTTTCACATCTTTTCACATCTTTTCAACATATTTTCACATCTTTTCAACATATTTTCACATCTTTTCAACATCTTTTCAACATCTTTTCACATCTTTTTGCATCTTTTCAACATATTTTCAACATATTTTCACATCTTTTCACATATTTTCACATCTTTTCAACATATTTTCAACATATTTTCACATCTTTTTAACATATTTTCACATCTTTTCAACATCTTTTCACATCTTTTCAACATCTTTTCGATATATTTTCACATCTTTTCAACATATTTTCAACATCTTTTCAACATATTTTCAACATAATTTCACATCTTTTCACATCTTTTCACATCTTTTCACATATTTTCAATATATTTTCAACATATTTTCACATCTTTTCAACATATTTTCACATATTTTCAACATCTTTTCAATATATTTTCACATCTTTTCACATCTTTTCAACATATTTTCAACATATTTTCACATCTTTTCACATCTTTTCACATCTTTTCAACATATTTTCCACATCTTTTCACATCTTTTCAACATATTTTCACATCTTTTCACATCTTTTTCAACATATTTTCACATCTTTTTAACATATTTTCACATCTTTTTAACATATTTTCACATCTTTTCAACATCTTTTCACATCTTTTCAACATCTTTTCGATATATTTTCACATCTTTTCACATCTTTTCAACATATTTTCAACATATTTTCACATCTTTACAATATATTTTCACATCTTTTCAACATCTTTTCACATCTTTTCAACATATTTTCAACATATTTTCACATCTTTTCAACATATTTTCACATCTTTTCAACATATTTTCACATCTTTTCATATATTTTCACATCTTTTCAACATATTTTCAACATATTTTCACATCTTTTCAACATATTTTCAACATATTTTCACATCTTTTCAACATATTTTCAACATATTTTCAACATATTTTCAACATATTTTAACATCTTTTCAACATCTTTTCACATCTTTTCAACATCTTTTCAACATATTTTCAACATATTTTCACATCTTTTCAACATCTTTTCACATCTTTTC
Organism: Oncorhynchus nerka; assembly: GCF_034236695.1. Classification (NCBI taxonomy): domain Eukaryota; kingdom Metazoa; phylum Chordata; class Actinopteri; order Salmoniformes; family Salmonidae; genus Oncorhynchus; species Oncorhynchus nerka. Next base: position 6,140 of record NW_027034319.1, on the reverse strand, counting down.
AACATATTTTCAACATATTTTCACATCTTTTCACATCTTTTCAACATATTTTCAACATATTTTCACATCTTTTCATATATTTTCACATCTTTTCAACATATTTTCACCACATCTTTTCACATCTTTTCAACATATTTCTCATCTTCACATCTTTTAACATATTTTCATCTATTTTCACATCTTTTTTCAACATATTTCGATACATCTTTTTAACATATTTTCACATATTAACATATTTTCATCTTTTCAACATCTTTTCATATCTTTCAACATCTTTTCACATCTTTTCAACATATTTTCAACATATTTTCACATCTTTTCAACATCTTTTTTCTGATATATTTCCACATCTTTTCACATCTTTTCAACATCTTTTTCACATCTTTTCAACATATTTTCAACATTTTCAATCTTTTCAACATATTTTCACATTTTTCAACATATTTTCAACATCTTTTCAACATCTTTTCACATCTTTCACATCTTTTCACATCTTTTCAACATATTTTCACATCTTTTCAACATCTTTTCACATCTTTTCAACATCTTTCACATATTTTCAACATATTTTCAATCTTTCCTCTTTTCACATCTTTTCAACATATTTTCAACATATTTTCACATCTTTTCAACATATTTTCACATATTTTCAACATCTTTTCAATATATTTTCACATCTTTTCAACATCTTTTCAACATCTTTTCATCTATTTTCAACATATTTTCAACATATTTTCCACATCTTTTCACATATTTTCACATCTTTTCAACATCTTTTCATCTTTTCACATCTTTTCAACATATTTTCCACATATTTTCAATATTTTCACATCTTTTCAACATATTTTTCAACATCTTTTCATTTTCACATCTTTCAACATATATTTTTCACATCTTTTCAACATATTTTCACATCTTTTCAACATATTTTCAACATATTTCCCACATATTTTCCACATCTTTTTCACATCTTTTCAACATACATCTTTTCAACATCTTTTCGATTTTCACATCTTTTCAACATATTTTCACATATTTTCAACATATTTTCTTTTCACATCTTTTCACATCTTTTCAACATATTTTCAACATATTTTCACATCTTTTCAACATATTTTCAACATCTTTTCATCTTTTCACATATTTTCAACATATTTTCACATCTTTTCACATCTTTTCACATCTTTTCAACATATTTTCCACATCTTTTCACATCTTTTCAACATATTTTCACATCTTTTCACATCTTTTCAACATATTTTCACATCTTTTTAACATATTTTCACATCTTTTTAACATATTTTCACATCTTTTCAACATCTTTTCACATCTTTTCAACATCTTTTCGATATATTTTCACATCTTTTCACATCTTTTCAACATATTTTCAACATATTTTCACATCTTTACAATATATTTTCACATCTTTTCAACATCTTTTCACATCTTTTCAACATATTTTCAACATATTTTCACATCTTTTCACATATTTTCACATCTTTTCAACATATTTTCAACATATTTTCACATCTTTTCAACATATTTTCAACATATTTTCACATCTTTTCAACATATTTTCACATATTTTCAACATATTTTCAACATATTTTAACATCTTTTCAACATCTTTTCACATCTTTTCAACATCTTTTCAACATATTTTCAACATATTTTCACATCTTTTCAACATCTTTTCACATCTTTTCAACATATTTTCAACATATTTTCACATCTTTTCACATCTTTTCAACATATTTTCAACATATTTTCACATCTTTTGAACATATTTTCACATATTTTCAACATCTTTTCAATATATTTTCACATCTTTTCAACATCTTTTCACATCTTTTCACATCTTTTCAACATATTTTCAACATATTTTCACATCTTTTCATATATTTTCACATCTTTTCAACATCTTTTCAACATCTTTTCACATATTTTCAACATATTTTCACATCTTTTTGCATCTTTTCAACATATTTTCAACATATTTTCACATCTTTTCACATATTTTCACATCTTTTCAACATATTTTCAACATATTTTCACATCTTTTCAACATATTTTCAACATATTTTCACATCTTTTCATATATTTTCACATCTTTACAACATCTTTTCACATCTTTTCAACATATTTTCCACATATTTTCACATCTTTTCAACATATTTTCAACATATTTTCACATCTTTTCAACATATTTTCAACATATTTTCACATCTTTTCAACATATTTTCACATATTTTCAACATATTTTCAACATATTTTAACATCTTTTCAACATCTTTTCACATCTTTTCAACATCTTTTCAACATATTTTCACATCTTTTCAACATATTTTCAACATCTTTTCAACATCTTTTCACATATTTTCAACATATTTTCAACATATTTTAACATCTTTTCAACATCTTTTCACATCTTTTCAACATCTTTTCAACATATTTTCAACATATTTTCACATCTTTTCGCATCTTTTCAACATATTTTCAACATATTTTCACATCTTTTCGCATCTTTTCAACATATTTTCAATATATTTTCACATCTTTTCACATCTTTTCAACATCTTTTCACATATTTTCAACATATTTTCACATCTTTTCGCATCTTTTCAACATATTTTCACATCTTTTCGCATCTTTTCAACATATTTTCACATCTTTTTGCATCTTTTCAACATATTTTCAACATATTTTCAAATCTTTTCACATATTTTCACATCTTTTCAACATATTTTCAATATATTTTCACATCTTTTCACATCTTTTCAACATATTTTCAACATATTTTCACATCTTTTCATATATTTTCACATCTTTTCAACATCTTTTCAACATATTTTCCACATATTTTCACATCTTTTCACATCTTTTCAACATATTTTCACATCTTTTTAACATATTTTCACATCTTTTTAACATATTTTCACATCTTTTCACATCTTTTCAATATATTTTCACATATTTTCAACATCTTTTCAATATATTTTCACATCTTTTCACATCTTTTCAACATATTTTCAACATATTTTCACATCTTTTCAACATCTTTTCACATCTTTTCAACATATTTTCCACATATTTTCACATCTTTTCACATCTTTTCAACATATTTTCAACATATTTTCACATCTTTTCAACATCTTTTCACATCTTTTCAACATCTTTTCAACATATTTTCAACATATTTTCACATGTTTTCAACATCTTTTCACATCTTTTCAACATATTTTCACATATTTTCAACATCTTTTCAACATATTTTCAACATATTTTCACATCTTTTCAACATATTTTCACATCTTTTCAACATATTTTCACTTCTTTTCAACATATTTTCAACATATTTTCACATCTTTTCACATCTTTTCACATATTTTCACATCTTTTCAACATATTTTCACATCTTTTCACATCTTTTCACATCTTGCATAACATCTTTTCAACATCTTTTCACATCTTTTCTACATATTTTCAACATATTTTCACATCTTTTCAACATCTTTTCACATCTTTTCAAGATATGTTCACATCTTTTCAACATCTTTTCACATCTTTTCAACATATTTTCACATATTTCAAATGAATTTCGCTCATAGGAATGCTAATCACCAAAAGTTGCTATTTCCTTGTGAAGTACCGCAGCCAGGAACGTAAACTTCCTACCATCCAGGACCTCTAAAACAGGAAGTCAGAGGAAGGCCCAATGAATAGACTGTTCTCTCTGCTACCGCACAGCAAGCGCTACCAGTCTGGAACCAACAGGACCCTGAACAGCTTCTACCCCCAAGCCACTGGCTACCAAGACTACCTGCATTGAGCCTTTAAAAAACAAATAATTACTTACTTTCTTGCACTGGACTTGATGCACAGACACTGGACTCTACCTACACACACACACACACACACAGACACACACACACACACACACACACACACACACACACACACACACACACACACACACACACACACGCACACACACACACACACACACACACACACACACACACACACACACACACACACACACACACACACACACACACACACATGTTTAGCCATGTTACTATTATTTATTTTTCTATTTGTATTCAATCTTTGTTATATTTAACTCAGCATTTCACTGTTATATTATCTCACTGTTATCTTTAACTCACTGTTATCTTTAACTCACTGTTATCTTTAACTCACTGTTATCTTTAACTCGCTGTTATCTCACTGTTATCTCACTGTTATCTCACTGTTATAGTATCTCACTGTTATCTCACTGTTATAGTATCTCACTGTTATCTTTATCTCACTGTTGTCTTTAACTCACTGTTGTCTTTAACGCACTGTTATAGTATCTCACTGTTATATTTAACTCACTGTTATATTTAACTCACTGTTGTCTGTAACTTGTTATGGCTGGGGGCAGTATTGAGTAGCTTGGATGAATAAGGTGCCCAGAGTCAACTGCCTGCTACACAGGCCCAGACGCTAAGATATGCATATTACTAGTGGATTTGGATAGAAAACACTGATGTTTCTAAAATGGTTGAATGATGTCTGTGAGTATAACAGAACTCATATGGCAGGCAAAAACCTGAAAAAATCCCCACCAGGAAGAGGAAATCTGAGGTTTGTAGGTTTGCCTATCCAATATACAGTGTCTATGGGGTCATATTACTTCTAAGGCTTCCACTAGATGTCAACAGTCTTTAGAACCTTGTTTCAGGCTTTTTCTGTGAAGGAGGGGGAATGAGAGCTGTTGGAGTCAGGGTCTGGCAGAGTGCCATGAGCTCACTCAGGCGCACCCGCGTGAGGTAGCTGCGTTCCTTTTCATTTCTAAAGACAAAGGAATTCTCCGGTTGAAACAATATTGAAGATTTATGTTAAAAACAGCCTATAGATTGATTCTATAGTTCGTTTGACACGTTTCTACGACCTGTAATGGAATTTTTGACTTTTCGTCTGGCCTGCGTGTCATAAATTTGGATTTGTATTGTGTAACTGGGATTCCTGGGAGTGCATTCTGATGAAGATCATCAAAGGTAAGTGAATATTTATAATGCTATTTCTGACTTCTGTTGACTCCACAACATGGCGGGTACCTGTTTGGCTTGTTTTTGTGTCTGATCGCCGTACTCAGATTATAGCATGGTGTGCTTTTTCCGTTAACCTCTTGCTCCTACCTGAGACGCTTGCGTCCCATCCAGAGCTCTGGAAATGCAAATGCGCTATGCTAAATGCTAATAGTACTAGTTAAAACTCAAACGTTCATTAAAATTGCCCTAATTTCGTCGACAGTACCTTGTTATCTAGAGACTGGACATTAGTGAGTAATGTACTCGGTAGCGGTGGGTGGTGTGTACGCCTCCGAAGTCTGACCAGAAAACTGCTCCGTCTACCTCTTCTCCGGCGTGTCAGCCTCTGGAATCAGTTGTTATTTTGTTATTTTGTTATTTTGTTTGTTATTCTGTTTGTTATTTTGTTATTTTGTTTGGAGGGAGGTTCAGACAAAGGATCCACTTTGGGAAAGTCGTATTACTGGTCGTAGTGCTGGTAAATTGACATCTCTCTGATATCTAATAGTTCTTCCCGGCTGTATGTAATAACACTTAAGATTATCTGGGCTAACAATGTAAGAAATTATACATAAACAAACAAAATACTGCAAAGTTTCTTAAGGACTAGAAGCGAGGCAGCCCTCTCTGTCGGCGCCGTCTTGTGTCCTCAGTATAGGCTAGGCAATTTGAATAAATATATCTACAATATTCTTATTACATTTAATTAAGGATCTGACCCCCACTTTTTTTCACCTAAAATAATCACATTAAAAAGTTCACACAGCAGAGATAGAAACCACTGTGGTTGTTGTACTCCATGGGAACACACGGGGCAGAGGATGCTGGGGAAAGGAGACCGAGGGGATGTGTGTGTGTGTGTGTGTGTGTGTGTGTGTGTGTGTGTGTGTGTGTGTGTGTGTGTGTGTGTGTGTGTGTGTGTGTGTGTGTGTGTGTGTGTGTGTGTGGTGCTATCGCCACAGAGTGAACTGTAACTTTCAACTGATGCTTTCATTGGATGTTGACGTAGCATTGTGAGTGGTTTCTTCGTTAGATGGAGAGAGTTAAGGGACTTTGGGGTTA
>NW_027034318.1:0-7789 GCF_034236695.1 Oncorhynchus nerka | reverse complement strand
CTACAGTAGAGTCATGGTAGGGGACTTCTCTGTCTACTACAGTAGAGTCACGGTAGGGGACTTCTCTGTCTACTACAGTAGAGTAATGGTAGGGGACTTCTCTGTCTACTACAGTAGAGTCACGGTAGGGGACTTCTCTGTCTACTACAGTAGAGTCATGGTAGGGGACTTCTCTGTCTACTACAGTAGAGTAATGGTAGGGGACTTCTCTGTCTACTACAGTAGAGTCATGGTAGGGGACTTCTCTGTCTACTACAGTAGAGTCATGGTAGGGGACTTCTCTGTCTACTACAGTAGAGTAATGGTAGGGGACTTCTCTGTCTACTACAGTAGAGTCATGGTAGGGGACTTCTCTGTCTACTACAGTAGAGTAATGGTAGGGGACTTCTCTGTCTACTACAGTAGAGTCATGGTAGGGGACTTCTCTGTCTACTACAGTAGAGTAATGGTAGGGGACTTCTCTGTCTACTACAGTAGAGTCATGGTAGGGGACTTCTCTGTCTACTACAGTAGAGTAATGGTAGGGGACTTCTCTGTCTACTACAGTAGAGTCATGGTAGGGGACTTCTCTGTCTACTACAGTAGAGTCATGGTAGGGGACTTCTCTGTCTACTACAGTAGAGTAATGGTAGGGGACTTCTCTGTCTACTACAGTAGAGTCATGGTAGGGGACTTCTCTGTCTACTACAGTAGAGTCATGGTAGGGGACTTCTCTGTCTACTACAGTAGAGTAATGGTAGGGGACTTCTCTGTCTACTACAGTAGAGTCATGGTAGGGGACTTCTCTGTCTACTACAGTAGAGTCATGGTAGGGGACTTCTCTGTCTACTACAGTAGAGTCATGGTAGGGGACTTCTCTGTCTACTACAGTAGAGTCATGGTAGGGGACTTCTCTGTCTACTACAGTAGAGTAATGGTAGGGGACTTCTCTGTCTACTACAGTAGAGTAATGGTAGGGGACTTCTCTGTCTACTACAGTAGAGTCATGGTAGGGGACTTCTCGTCTACTACAGTAGAGTAATGGTAGGGGACTTCTCTGTCTACTACAGTAGAGTCATGGTAGGGGACTTCTCTGTCTACTACAGTAGAGTCATGGTAGGGGACTTCTCTGTCTACTACAGTAGAGTAATGGTAGGGGACTTCTCTGTCTACTACAGTAGAGTCATGGTAGGGGACTTCTCTGTCTACTACAGTAGAGTCATGGTAGGGGACTTCTCTGTCTACTACAGTAGAGTCATGGTAGGGGACTTCTCTGTCTACTACAGTAGAGTCATGGTAGGGGACTTCTGTCTACTACAGTAGAGTCACGGTAGGGGACTTCTCTGTCTACTACAGTAGAGTCATGGTAGGGGACTCTCTGTCTACTACAGTAGAGTCAATGGTAGGGGACTTCTCTGTCTACTACAGTAGAGTCAATGGTAGGGGACTTCTCTGTCTACTACAGTAGAGTCATGGTAGGGGACTTCTCTGTCTACTACAGTAGAGTCACGGTAGGGGACTTCTCTGTCTACTACAGTAGAGTAAAGGTAGGGGACTTCTCTGTCTACTACAGTAGAGTCACGGTAGGGGACTTCTCTGTCTACTACAGTAGAGTAATGGTAGGGGACTTCTCTGTCTACTACAGTAGAGTCATGGTAGGGGACTTCTCTGTCTACTACAGTAGAGTAATGGTAGGGGACTTCTCTGTCTACTACAGTAGAGTCACGGTAGGGGACTTCTCTGTCTACTACAGTAGAGTCATGGTAGGGGACTTCTCTGTCTACTACAGTAGAGTAATGGTAGGGGACTTCTCTGTCTACTACAGTAGAGTCATGGTAGGGGACTTCTCTGTCTACTACAGTAGAGTCATGGTAGGGGACTTCTCTGTCTACTACAGTAGAGTAAAGGTAGGGGACTTCTCTGTCTACTACAGTAGAGTCATGGTAGGGGACTTCTCTGTCTACTACAGTAGAGTCATGGTAGGGGACTTCTCTGTCTACTACAGTAGAGTAATGGTAGGGGACTTCTCTGTCTACTACAGTAGAGTCATGGTAGGGGACTTCTCTGTCTACTACAGTAGAGTCATGGTAGGGGACTTCTCTGTCTACTACAGTGCCTGTAGGGACTTCTCTGTTTACTACAGTAGAGCAAAGGTAGGGGACTTCTGTCTACTACAGTAGAGCAGAAGTAGACTCTCTGTCTACTACAGTAAAGTCATGGTAGGGGACTTCTGTCTACTACAGTAAAGTAATGGTAGGGGGACTCTGTTCACTACAGTAGAGTAATGGTAGGGGACTTCTCTGTCTACTACAGTAGAGTAAAGGTAGGGGACTTCTCTGTCTACTACAGTAGAGCAATGGTAGGGGACCCTCTGTCTACTACAGTAGAGTAATGGTAGGGGACTTCTCTGTCTACTACAGTAAAGTCATGGTAGGGGACTTCTCTGGCCACAGTAGAGTCATGGTAGGGGACTTCTGTCTACTACAGTAGAGTAATGGTACGTCTCTGTCTACTACAGTAGAGTCATGGTGGGGACTTCTCTGTCTACTACAATAGAGTCATGTAGGGACTTCTCTGTCTACCACAGTAGATTAATGGTAGGGGACTGTCTACTACAGCAGAGCAAAGGTAGGGGACTTCACCACGCAGTAGAGTCATGGGGACTTCTGTCTACTACAGTAGAGTCATGGTAGGGGACTTCTCTGTCTACTACAGTAGAGTCACGATGGGGGACTCTCTGTCTACTACAGTAAAGTCATGAGTAGGGACTTCTCTGTCTACTACAGTAGAGTAATGGTAGGGGGCTTCTCTGTCTACTACAGTAGAGTAATGGTAGGGGACTTCTCTGTATACTACAGTGAGTAATGGTAGGGGACTTATCTGTCTACAGTAGAGTAAAGTGAGGACTTCTCTGTCTACTACAGTGAGTCATGGTAAGGAACTTCTCTGTCTACAGTAAAGTCATGGTAGGGGACTTCTCTGTCTACTACAGTAGAGTAATGGTAGGGGACTTCTCTGTCTACTACAGTAGAGTCACGGTAGGGGACTTCTCTGTCTACTACAGTAGAGTAATGGTAGGGGACTTCTCTGTCTACTACAGTAGAGTAATGGTAGGGGACTTCTCTGTCTACTACAGTAGAGTCACGGTAGGGGACTTCTCTGTCTACTACAGTAGAGTCATGGTAGGGACTTCTCTGTCTACTACAGTAGAGTCATGGTAGGGGACTTCTCTGTCTACTACAGTAGAGTCATGGTAGGGGACTTCTCTGTCTACTACAGTAGAGTAATGGTAGGGGACTTCTCTGTCTACTACAGTAGAGTCATGGTAGGGGACTCTCTGTCTACTACAGTAGAGTCATGGTAGGGGACTTCTCTGTCTACTACAGTAGAGTAATGGTAGGGGACTTCTCTGTCTACTACAGTAGAGTCATGGTAGGGGACTTCTCTGTCTACTACAGTAGAGTCATGGTAGGGGACTTCTCTGTCTACTACAGTAGAGTCATGGTAGGGGACTTCTCTGTCTACTACAGTAGAGTCATGGTAGGGGACTTCTCTGTCTACTACAGTAGAGTCATGGTAGGGGACTTCTCTGTCTACTACAGTAGAGTCATGGTAGGGGACTTCTCTGTCTACTACAGTAGAGTAATGGTAGGGGACTTCTCTGTCTACTACAGTAGAGTCATGGTAGGGGACTTCTCTGTCTACTACAGTAGAGTCATGGTAGGGGACTTCTCTGTCTACTACAGTAGAGTCATGGTAGGGGACTTCTCTGTCTACTACAGTAGAGTCATGGTAGGGGACTTCTCTGTCTACTACAGTAGAGTCATGGTAGGGGACTTCTCTGTCTACTACAGTAGAGTCATGGTAGGGGACTTCTCTGTCTACTACAGTAGAGTCATGGTAGGGGACTTCTCTGTCTACTACAGTAGAGTCACGGTAGGGGACTTCTCTGTCTACTACAGTAGAGTAATGGTAGGGGACTTCTCTGTCTACTACAGTAGAGTCATGGTAGGGGACTTCTCTGTCTACTACAGTAGAGTCATGGTAGGGGACTTCTCTGTCTACTACAGTAGAGTAATGGTAGGGGACTTCTCTGTCTACTACAGTAGAGTCATGGTAGGGGACTTCTCTGTCTACTACAGTAGAGTAATGGTAGGGGACTTCTCTGTCTACTACAGTAGAGTAATGGTAGGGGACTTCTCTGTCTACTACAGTAGAGTCATGGTAGGGGACTTCTCTGTCTACTACAGTAGAGTCATGGTAGGGGACTTCTCTGTCTACTACAGTAGAGTCATGGTAGGGGACTTCTCTGTCTACTACAGTAGAGTCAAGGTAGGGACTTCTCTGTCTACTACAGTAGAGTAATGGTAGGGGACTTCTCTGTCTACTACAGTAGAGTAATGGTAGGGGACTTCTCTGTCTACTACAGTAGAGTCATGGTAGGGGACTTCTCTGTCTACTACAGTAGAGTAATGGTAGGGGACTTCTCTGTCTACTACAGTAGAGTCATGGTAGGGGACTTCTCTGTCTACTACAGTAGAGTCATGGTAGGGGACTTCTCTGTCTACTACAGTAAAGTCATGGTAGGGGACTTCTCTGTCTACTACAGTAGAGTCATGGTAGGGGACTTCTCTGTCTACTACAGTAGAGTAATGGTAGGGGACTTCTCTGTCTACTACAGTAGAGTCATGGTAGGGGACTTCTCTGTCTACTACAGTAGAGTCACGGTAGGGGACTTCTCTGTCTACTACAGTAGAGTAATGGTAGGGGACTTCTCTGTCTACTACAGTAGAGTCATGGTAGGGGACTTCTCTGTCTACTACAGTAGAGTAATGGTAGGGGACTTCTCTGTCTACTACAGTAGAGTCATGGTAGGGGACTTCTCTGTCTACTACAGTAGAGTCATGGTAGGGGACTTCTCTGTCTACTACAGTAGAGTAATGGTAGGGGACTTCTCTGTCTACTACAGTAGAGTCACGGTAGGGGACTTCTCTGTCTACTACAGTAGAGTCATGGATAGGGACTTCTCTGTCTACTACAGTAGAGTAATGGTAGGGGACTTCTCTGTCTACTACAGTAGAGTCACGGTAGGGGACTTCTCTGTCTACTACAGTAGAGTAATGGTAGGGGACTTCTCTGTCTACTACAGTAGAGTCATGGTAGGGGACTTCTCTGTCTACTACAGTAGAGTCATGGTAGGGGACTTCTCTGTCTACTACAGTAGAGTCATGGTAGGGGACTTCTCTGTCTACTACAGTAGAGTCATGGTAGGGGACTTCTCTGTCTACTACAGTAGAGTCACGGTAGGGGACTTCTCTGTCTACTACAGTAGAGTAATGGTAGGGGACTTCTCTGTCTACTACAGTAGAGTAATGGTAGGGGACTTCTCTGTCTACTACAGTAGAGTCATGGTAGGGGACTTCTCTGTCTACTACAGTAGAGTAATGGTAGGGGACTTCTCTGTCTACTACAGTAGAGTCATGGTAGGGGACTTCTCTGTCTACTACAGTAGAGTCACGGTAGGGGACTTCTCTGTCTACTACAGTAGAGTCATGGTAGGGGACTTCTCTGTCTACTACAGTAGAGTCATGGTAGGGGACTTCTCTGTCTACTACAGTAGAGTCATGGTAGGGGACTTCTCTGTCTACTACAGTAGAGTCATGGTAGGGGACTTCTCTGTCTACTACAGTAGAGTCATGGTAGGGGACTTCTGTCTACTACAGAGTAATGGCAGGGGACTTCTCTGTCTACTTACTAGCAGAGTAATGGTAGGGGACTTATCTGTCTACTACAGAGTCACGGTAGGGGGACTTAGAGTCACGGTAGGGACTGTCTACTACAGTAGAGAATGGTAGGGGACTTCTCTGTCTACTACAGTAGAGTCACGGTAGGGGACTTCTCTGTCTACTACAGTAGAGAACGGTTGGGGACTTCTCTGTCTACTACAGTAGAGTAATGGTAGGGGACTTCTCTGTCTACTACAGTAGAGTAATGGTAGGGGACTTCTCTGTCTACTACAGTAGAGTCATGGTAGGGGGTCTACAGTAGAGTCTCTTCTCTGTCTACTACAGTAAAGTCATGGTAGGGGACTTCTCTGTCTACTACAGTAGAGTAATGGTAGGGACTTCTCTGTCTACTACAGTAGAGTCAGGTAGGGGACTTCTCTGTCTACTACAGTAGAGTCACGGTAGGGACTTCTGTCTACTACAGTAGAGTCACGGTAGGGGACTTCTCTGTCTACTACAGTAGAGTAATGGTAGGGGACTTCTCTGTCTACTACAGTAAAGTCATGTTGGGGACTGCTGCTACAGTAGAGTCATGGTAGGGGACTTCTCTGTCTACTACAGTAGAGTCACGGTAGGGGACTTCTCTGTCTACTACAGTAGAGTCATGGTAGGGGACTTCTCTGTCTACTACAGTAGAGTCACGGTAGGGGACTTCTCTGTCTACTACAGTAGAGTAATGGTAGGGGACTTCTCTGTCTACTACAGTAGAGTAATGGTAGGGGACTTCTCTGTCTACTACAGTAGAGTCAAGGTAGGGGACTTCTCTGTCTACTACAGTAGAGTCATGGTAGGGGACTTCTCTGTCTACTACAGTAGAGTCATGGTAGGGGACTTCTCTGTCTACTACAGTAGAGTAAAGGTAGGGGACTTCTCTGTCTACTACAGTAGAGTCACGGTAGGGGACTTCTCTGTCTACTACAGTAGAGTAATGGTAGGGGACTTCTCTGTCTACTACAGTAGAGTAATGGTAGGGGACTTCTCTGTCTACTACAGTAGAGTCACGGTAGGGGACTTCTCTGTCTACTACAGTAGAGTCACGGTAGGGGACTTCTCTGTCTACTACAGTAGAGTCATGGTAGGGGACTTCTCTGTCTACTACAGTAGAGTAATGGTAGGGGACTTCTCTGTCTACTACAGTAGAGTAAAGGTAGGGGACTTCTCTGTCTACTACAGTAGAGTCATGGTAGGGGACTTCTCTGTCTACTACAGTAGAGTCACGGTAGGGGACTTCTCTGTCTACTACAGTAGAGTCATGGTAGGGGACTTCTCTGTCTACTACAGTAGAGTCATGGTAGGGGACTTCTCTGTCTACTACAGTAGAGTAATGGTAGGGGACTTCTCTGTCTACTACAGTAGAGTAAGGTAGGGGACTTCTCTGTCTACTACAGTAGAGTCATGGTAGGGGACTTCTCTGTCTACTACAGTAGAGTCATGGTAGGGGACTTCTCTGTCTACTACAGTAGAGTAATGGTAGGGGACTTCTCTGTCTACTACAGTAGAGTCACGGTAGGGGACTTCTCTGTCTACTACAGTAGAGTAATGGTAGGGGACTTCTCTGTCTACTACAGTAGAGTCATGGTAGGGGACTTCTCTGTCTACTACAGTAGAGTCATGGTAGGGGACTTCTCTGTCTACTACAGTAGAGTCATGGTAGGGGACTTCTCTGTCTACTACAGTAGAGTAATGGTAGGGGACTTCTCTGTCTACTACAGTAGAGTAATGGTAGGGGACTTCTCTGTCTACTACAGTAGAGTCATGGTAGGGGACTTCTCTGTCTACTACAGTAGAGTCATGGTAGGGGACTTCTCTGTCTACTACAGTAGAGTAACGGTAGGGGACTTCTCTGTCTACTACAGTAGAGTCATGGTAGGGGACTTCTCTGTCTACTACAGTAGAGTCAATGGTAGGGGACTTCTCTGTCTACTACAGTAGAGTAATGGTAGGGGACTTCTCTGTCTACTACAGTAGAGTCACGGTAGGGGACTTCTCTGTCTACTACAGTAGAGTCATGGTAGGGGACTTCT
>NW_027034317.1:0-7785 GCF_034236695.1 Oncorhynchus nerka | reverse complement strand
ACTGTCTATTATCTATCCTTTACTCCCTACCTACAGTATACTGCTGTTACTGTCTATTATCTATCCTTTAGCCCTACCTACAGTATACTGCTGTTTCTGTCTATTATCTATCCTTTACCCCTACCTACAGTATACTGCTGTTACTGTCTATTATCTATCCTTTACCCCTACCTACAATATACTGCGGTTACTGCTTATTATCTATCCTTTACCCCTACCTACAGTATACTGCTGTTACTGTCTATTATCTATCCTTTACCCCTACCTACAGTATACTGCTGTTACTGTCTATTATCTATCCTTTACCCCTACCTACAGTATACTGCTGTTACTGTCTATTATCTATCCTTTACCCCTACCTACAGTAAACTGCTGTTACTGTCTATTATCTATCCTTTACCCCTACCTACAGTATACTGCTGTTACTGTCTATTATCTATCCTTTACCCCTACCTACAGTATACTGCTGTTACTGTCTATTATCTATCCTTTACCCCTACCTACAGTAAACTGCTGTTACTGTCTATTATCTATCCTTTACCCCTACCTACAGTATACTGCTGTTACTGTCTATTATCTATCCTTTACCCCTACCTACAGTATACTGCTGTTACTGTCTATTATCTATCCTTTACCCCTACCTACAGTATACTGCTGTTACTGTCTATTATCTATCCTTTACCCCTACCTACAGTATACTGCTGTTACTGTCTATTATCTATCCTTTACCCCTACAGTATACTGCTGTTACTGTCTATTATCTATCCTTTACCCCTACCTACAGTATACTGCTGTTACTGTCTATTATCTATCCTGTTGTCTAGTCACTGTGCCCCTACCTACAGTATACTGTTAGCCCCAATGTGTTCAGTTGGCTTTCCTTCAGCATTTGCTGTAAAAGATAGCAGAGAACATTGTTTAATTACATCAACACCTTTCTCAATTATTCAAATGGTAGGAAGTGGTAACGATGAATCTTCCTGTGATTCGAGTGTCACTGACATCTTTGTGGAATTTCTTTGAGGTTTAAAAAAAAGTGCCTATTCGATGGTGTCCATATTGATGGTGTCCATATCGATGGTATCCATATCGATGGTGTCCATATCGATGGTGTCCATACTGATGGTGTCCATACTGATGGTGTCCATATCGATGGTGTCCATCTTGATGGTGTCCATATCGATGGTGTCCATATTGATGGTGTCCATATCGATGGTGTCCATATCGATGGTGTCCATATCGATGGTGTCCATATTGATGGTGTCCATACTGATGGTGTCCATATTGATGGTGTCCATACCGATGGTGTCCATATCGATGGTGTCCATATCGATGGTGTCCATACTGATGGTGTCCATATTGATGGTGTCCATATCGATGGTGTCCATATCGATGGTGTCCATACTGATGGTGTCCATATTGATGGTGTCCATATCGATGGTGTCCATATCGATGGTGTCCATACTGATGGTGTCCATACTGATGGTGTCCATATCGATGGTGTCCATATCGACGGTGTCCATATTGATGGTGTCCATATCGATGGTGTCCTTATCGATGGTGTCCATATTGATGGTGTCCATACCGATGGTGTCCATATCGATGGTGTCCATATCGATGGTGTCCATACTGATGGTGTCCATATTGATGGTGTCCATATCGATGGTGTCCATATCGATGGTGTCCATACTGATGGTGTCCATACTGATGGTGTCCATATCGATGGTGTCCATAGCGATGGTGTCCATATTGATGGTGTCCATATCGATGGTGTCCATATTGATGGTGTCCATATCGATGGTGTCCATATCGATGGTGTCCATATTGATGGTGTCCATATCGATGGTGTCCATATCGATGGTGTCCATACTGATGGTGTCCATATTGATGGTGTCCATATCGATGGTGTCCATATCGATGGTGTCCATATCGATGGTGTACATTGTCACGTTCTGACCTTAGTTCTTTTATTATGTCTTTGTTTTAGTATGGTCAGGGCGTGAGTTGGGTGGGTTGTCTATGTTCCTTTTCTATATTTTTGGGGGATTTCTGTGTTTGGCCTGGTATGGTTCTCAATCAGAGGCAGCTGTTTATCGTTGTCCCTGATTGAGAACCATATTTTGGTAGCCTGGTTTCACTTTGAGTGGTGGGTGATTATTTTCCGTGTTAGTGTTTGTTACCACACGGGACCGTTTTGTTTGTTTCACTTTGTTATTTTGTATTTTTGTAGTGTTCAGTTTGTCTTATTAAAATGGACACTTACTACGCTGCAAATTGGTCCGACCTCTCTTACTCCTCATCAGAGGAGGACAACGAACGTTACATCCATATTGATGGTGTCCATATTGATGGTGTCCATACCGATGGTGTCCATATCGATGGTGTCCATACCGATGGTGCCCATATCGATGGTGCCCATATCGATGGTGTCCATATTGATGGTGTCCATATTGATGGTGTCCATATCGATGGTGTCCATACCGATGGTGCCCATATTGATGGTGTCCATACCGATGGTGTCCATACCGATGGTGTCCATATTGATGGTGTCCATATTGATGGTGTCCATACCGATGGTGTCCATACCGATGGTGTCCATATTGATGGTGTCCATATTGATGGTGTCCATATTGATGGTGTCCATATTGATGGTGTCCATACTGATGGTGTCCATATCGATGGTGTCCATATTGATGGTGTCCATATTGATGGTGTCCATATTGATGCTGTCCATATCGATGGTGTCCATATTGATGGTGTCCATACTGATGGTGTCCATATTGATGGTGTCCATACTGATGGTGTCCATATTGATGGTGTCCATATTGATGGTGTCCATATTGATGGTGTCCATACTGATGGTGTCCATACTGATGGTGTCCATATTGATGGTGTCCATATTGATGGTGTCCATACTGATGGTGTCCATACTGATGGTGTCCATACTGATGGTGCCCATATTGATGGTGTCCATATTGATGGTGTCCATATTGATGGTGTCCATATCGATGGTGTCCATACCGATGGTGCCCATATTGATGGTGTCCATACCGATGGTGTCCATACCGATGGTGTCCATATTGATGGTGTCCATATTGATGGTGTCCATACCGATGGTGTCCATACCGATGGTGTCCATATTGATGGTGTCCATATTGATGGTGTCCATATCGATGGTGTCCATATTGATGGTGTCCATATTGATGGTGTCCATATTGATGGTGTCCATATCGATGGTGTCCATATTGATGGTGTCCATACTGATGGTGTCCATATCGATGGTGTCCATATTGATGGTTTCCATATTGATGGTGTCCATATCGATGCTGTCCATATCGATGGTGTCCATATTGATGGTGTCCATACTGATGGTGTCCATATTGATGGTGTCCATACTGATGGTGTCCATATTGATGGTGTCCATATTGATGGTGTCCATATTGATGGTGTCCATATCGATGGTGTCCATACCGATGGTGCCCATATTGATGGTGTCCATACCGATGGTGTCCATACCGATGGTGTCCATATTGATGGTGTCCATATTGGATGGTGTCCATATCGATGGTGTCCATACCCGATGGTGTCCATATTGATGGTGTCCATATTGATGGTGTCCATATTGATGGTGTTATCGATGGTGTCCATATTGATGGTGTTGATGGTGTCCATATCGATGGTGTCCATATTGATGGTGTCCATATTGATGGTGTCCATATTGATGCTGTCCATCGATGGTGTCCATATTGATGGTGTCCATACTGATGGTGTCCATATTGATGGTGCTGTCCATATTGATGGTGTCCATATTGATGGTGTCCATATTGATGGTGTCCATACTGATGGTGTCCATATTGATGGTGTCCATATTGATGGTGTCCATATCGATGGTGTCCATATTGATGGTGTCCATATTGATGGTGTCCATATTGATGGTGTCCATACTGATGGTGTCCATACTGATGGTGCCCATATTGATGGTGTCCATATTGATGGTGTCCATATTGATGGTGTCATACCGATGGTGTCCATACTGATGGTGTCCATACCTGATGGTGCCCATATTGATGGTGTCCATATTGATGGTGTCCATATTGATGGTGTCCATATCGATGGTGTCCATACCGATGGTGCCCATATTGATGGTGTCCATACTGATGGTGCCCATACCGATGGTGTCCATATTGATGGTGTCCATATTGATGGTGTCCATACCGATGGTGTCCATATTGATGGTGTCCATATTGATGGTGCGATGGTGTCCATATTGATGGTGTCCATATTGATGGTGTCCATATTGATGGTGTCCATATCGATGGTGTCCATATTGATGGTGCCCATATTGATGGTGTCCATGTCGATGGTGTCCATATTGATGGTGTCCATATTGATGCTGTCCTGTCGATGGTGTCCATATTGATGGTGTCCATACTGATGGTGTCCATATTGATGGTGTCCATACTGATGGTGTCCATATTGATGGTGTCCATATTGATGGTGTCCATATTGATGGTGTCCATACTGATGGTGTCCATCCTGATGGTGTCCATACTGATGGTGCCCATATTGATGGTGTCCATATTGATGGTGTCCATATTGATGGTGTCCATACTGATGGTGCCCATATTGATGGTGTCCATATTGATGGTATGGTGTCCATCGCTGATGGTGTCCATACCGATGGTGATGGATGTGTCCATACCGATGGTGTCCATACCGATGGTGTCCATATTGATGGTGTCCATACCGATGGTGTCCATACCGATGGTGTCCATATTGATGGTGTCCATATTGATGGTGTCCATATCGATGGTGTCCATATTGATGGTGTCCATACTGATGGTGTCCATATCGATGGTGTCCATATTGATGGTGTCCATATTGATGGTGTCCATATCGATGGTGTCCATATTGATGGTGTCCATACTGATGGTGTCCATATTGATGGTGTCCATACTGATGGTGTCCATATTGATGGTGTCCATATTGATGGTGTCCATACTGATGGTGTCCATACTGATGGTGTCCATACTGATGGTGCCCATATTGATGGTGTCCATATTGATGGTGTCCATATTGATGGTGTCCATATTGATGGTGTCCATACTGATGGTGTCCATACTGATGGTGTCATATTGATGGTGTCCATACCAGTGGTGTCCATATTGATGGTGTCCATACTGATGGTGTCCATATTGATGGTGTCCATACTGATGGTGTCCATATTGATGGTGTCCATACTGATGGTGTCATATTGATGGTGTCCATACTGATGGTGTCCATTGATGGTGTCCATACTGATGGTGTCCATATTGAGGGTGTCCATACTGATGGTGTCCATATTGATGGTGTCCACTTTGATGGTGTCATTGAGTGGTGTCCATACTGATGGTGTCCATATCGATGGTGTCCATACTGATGGTGTCCATATTGATGGTGTCCATATTGATGGTGTCCATACTGATGGTGCCCATATTGATGGTGTCCATATCGATGGTGTCCATATTGATGGTGTCCATACTGATGGTGTCCATATTGATGGTGTCCGTGCTTACAAATATCTGGATAGATGAAAAGCTGTCTTTTAAAAAGCATATTGATGAGTTAGTTAAGAAGCTGAGAACAAACATGGGTTTCTTCTGTAGAAATAGGTCCTGCCTCTCTAAGCTAAACAGTAGGAAGCAGATTATTCAGTTGACGTTCCTAACGGTCCTTTCCACATCTTTATATGATGCTTCACAGCCATCAGATGCAGTTGATCACCCGCGCTTTATTACAGAGCAGGTTTTGATCTCTTGCATGTTAATGTCAGAAGTCTTGATCTCAGTGATGAAATACACATGGACTGGGATATTCTGTAATGATGAAATACACATGGACTGGGGATATTCTGTAGTGGACTGGGGATATTCTGTAGTGGACTGGGGATATTCTGTAGTGGACTGGGGGATATTCTGTAGTGGACTGGGGATATTCTGTAGTGGACTGGGATATTCTGTAGTGGATTGGGAAATGGACTGGGGATATTCAGTGGACTGGGGATATTCTGTAGTGATGAAATACACATGGACTGGGGATATTCTAGTGATGAAATACACATGGACTGGGGGATTATTCTGTAGTGGATGAACTGTAGTGATGAAATACACATGGACTGTGGGATATTCTGTAATGATGAATACACACATGGACTGGGGATATTATGTAGTGATGAAAAACATGGACTGGGGATATTCTGTAGTGATGAAATACACATGGACTGGGGATATTCTGTAGTGGACTGGGGATATTCTGTGAGAAATACACATGGACTGGGATATTCTGTAGTGATGAAATACACTGTGGACTGGGGATATTCTGTAGTGATGAAATACACATGGACTAGGAGATATTCTGTAGTGATGAAATACATGGACTGGATATTCTGTAGTGATGAAATACATGGACTGGGGATATCTGTAGTGGTGGGGATATTCTGTAGTGGACTGGGGATAAGTGGACTGGGGATATTCTGTAGTGGACTGGGGATATTCTGTAGTGGACTGGGGATATTCTGTAGTGATGAAATACACATGGACTGGGGATATTCTGTAGTGATGAAATACACACATGGACTGGGGATATTCTGTAGTGATGAAATACACATGGACTGGGGATATTCTGTAGTGATGAAATACACATGGACTGGGGATATTCTGCAATGATGAAATACACATGGACTGGGATATTCTGTAGTGATGAAATACACATGGACTGGGGATATTCTGTAGTGATGAAATACACATGGACTGGGGATATTCTAGTGATGAAATACACATGGACTGGGGATATTCTGTAGTGATGAAATTCTGTGATGGACTGGGGATATGCTGTAGTGATGAAATACATGGACTGGGGATATTCTGTAGTGATGAAATACACATGGACTGGGATATTCTGTAGTGGACATGGACTGGGGATATTCTGTAGTGATGAAATACACATGGACTGGGATATTATGTCGTGGATGAAATACACATGGACTGGGGATATTCTAGTGATGAAATCACACATGGACTGGGGATATTCTGTAGTGATGAAATGGACATTCATGGACTGGGGATATTCTGTAGTGATGAAATACACATGGACTGGGGATATTATGAAGTGATGAAATACACATGGACTGGGGATATTCTGTAGTGATGAAATACACATGGACTGGGGATATTCTGTAGTGGACTGGGGAATTCATAGTGATACACATGGACCAGGATATTCTGTGATGGTTTCTAGGATATTCATAGTGATAGAATACACATGGACTAGGGATATTCTGTAGTGATGAAATACACATGACTGGGGATTAGCTATGTAGTGATAAATACACATGGACTGGGGATATTCTGTAGTGATGAAATACACATGGACTGGGGATATTCTGTAGTGGACTAGGGGATATTCTGTAGTGGACTGGGGATATTCTGTAGTGGACTGGGGATATTCTATGTGATGGACTGGGGATATTCTGTAGTGGACTGAGAGGATATTCTAGTGGACTGGGGATATTCTGTAGTGATGAAATACACATGGACTGGGACATTCTGTAGTGATGGAATACACTGGACTGGGATATTCTGTAGTGATGGAAATACACATGGACTGAGGATATTCTGTAGTGATGAAATACACATGGACTGGGGGATATTCTGTAGTGATGAAATACACATGGACTGAGGATATTCTGTAGTGATGAAATACACATGGACTGGGGATATTCTGTAGTGATGAAATACACATGGACTG